>NW_027673614.1:0-129380 GCF_964194415.1 Vipera berus
TAGTGGGGTATAAAGAATTGCTTAGTTAGCTATGGCAATATGCAACTGAATAGGCTTGACGTCTAAATACTTCCACCTTTTTCTAAGTAACTACTTAGCAAGCTGTGCAGATTATTATTATTATTATTATTATTATTATTATTATTATTATTATTATTATTATTATTATTATTAATTTAATTTGTATACCGCCCTTCTCCCGAAGGACTCAGGGCGGTGAACAGGGCAATACATAAAAACAAGATACAAAAATTAAAAATTATTAAAAAGTAATTAAACAGTGCCCATAATAAATTAATACAGATTAACAGTTAAAATCCATTTAAAAAATCCAACCCCGTCCCATCAGGCCAGGCCAGCTTGTTCAAAGAGATGGGTTTTAAGATCGCGCCGGAAGGCGCGGAGATCGGACGCCATCCGGAGCTCGACCAGAAGATGGTTCCAAAGATCCGGTGCACCCACAGAGAACGTCCTCCCCCTGGGGGCCACCAGTTGGCATTCTTTGACCGGTGGCACCCTGAGGAGGCCCTCTCTGTGGGAGCGTACTGGGCGGAGGGAAGTTGACGCCGGCCGCAGGTGCTCCCCAAGGTATTCCGGACCCAAGCCATGTAGGGCTTTGTAGGTCATTACTAACACCTTGAATCATTGTATTGTAAAATGATTGCATCATTGTATTGTAAATCACTCTTGCCTTTGAGCTTTTTATCTGTGTTCATATTTGTTACAATTAAGATAAAGAGTACAGCCTAAGTTTTCTAATCAAACACCTGGAGTGAGGAGGCTGGGGAGGCAGGCTAGAAGCAATGTTTCCCATAAAAATAGTCTTGGCAAAGGGTCAATTGTTGGGGTACCTAGGTTATGAATAAAAGATGGCACCAGACCATGACCAGAGAATCGCTATTATTCTTTCTATCACATAAACAGGTAACAGTAGCCCCGGATAATTTCAATCCTGGTGTAGAGCTCACATTCTAGGGAGGATCTGTGCAACTGCTGACTCCAGGAGGCGATTTATTGAGTAGATTAAAAGGTTTAGGGCCTTGGCTTGGTTGTAATTTTTTTAAATTACTTCTGTTTTGTTGTTTTGTATCATGAGTCACTCTGAATCACAAGAAAGAAATCAGTGTCTAGATGGTCTTTGGGCGGCAAAGATCACTACTGTACCCTCCATTGTTTAGGCCCATGGCATTCTCCTGCATGCACAAACTGGCTGCTGGTTTTGCTAGATTTCCCAGGCTTGGACAAGTGGGAGTTCCAGAAGGGATTTTTTTTTTTTGTGTGTGTGTGTATGTGTGTGTGTGTGTGTGTGTGTGTGTGTGTGTGTGTGTGTGAGAGAGAGAGAGAGAGAGAGAGAGAGAGAGAGACAGAGACAGAGACAGAGACAGAGACAGAGACAGAGAGAGACAGAGAGAGAATGATTGCACAGAATACCATGTATTATTTTGTGTTTGCAACTAAAGGAAAATTATTTGCATGTAGAGATAAGACAAGAAACTGTAAAAGGAAACAAAGGAACTGTACTATACAATATGTGGTGATGGGGGGAATCTACATAGCTCCATTTCTAAAAAAGCTTTCCCACCCCCATTTTCCCCCTGTTGTTTTCTTAAGCACAATATTAGGAATTCCCAAAAGCACCCAAGAAGGAAATCCTCCTTTTTACAAGAATCATTAAACTGCTCAAAACAGCATCCTCTCTCCAGCTGCCCTTTGGAAGCTTAATCACTTGCTACAGTGCCAGGTTAATGTGCTTATAAGTTAGAATATATTGCATGAAAGAAGAGAAGAACGTAACTCACATCTTTAAGGGAACAGAAGAGTTTATTACCAACAAAGAAGCCGAAGGTGGTCCTAAAACATACTTTGCAAAGTGGGATTTCCATTTACTAGTCCTTGAAATCTGCCAGGAGAAAGGAAATAAAATAAAATAATAATAATCCAAGCCATGGTCATCCAGCTGTATTTTGATGCACTTTAGAATAGCTCTCCTCTGGTTCTCATTCATCATCTGCGAGATGGCCCAGATGCCATGCAAAACACAGAGAAGCACCTAGTCAGCTATTTGACTGCAAATAAATGACGGTAATTCTGATATTTATGATGGCTCGATGACATAACAGCAAGGAGCTTATTAAAACAATAGCTGAAGAGTGATAAAGTAGCTGACAGCTAGCAGGAGGAGGGGGAAATGTCTCCCTCGCTTCTCCTAAGACAACTGCTGGAAGAGAGGAAGAAGGCTGAGGGCAGAGGAAACGGAAAGGCTGGAATTTAAGGGCCAGATCCTCACACTGGTTGCTCCTTATAGGAGACTTGGTGAACCCAGCAAGCTGTGAACTCTGCAACAAATTGAACTGAAGCCATATTCACTGCATTTTCGGTTGCCACATACTTAGTAAAGAAGGAGGGAAGGGGGTACAGTTCTGGGTTAGCCAAAACAATCCTCATGTATGGGAACCAAGGTCATTACTGATAACATTTTGGCAGGCTGGAGAGCTGGGAGGAGTGCCTGTGCATTTTCTAACAATTGGCGAATGTGATTTATGACATCAAATTGGGGAGGGAATTGCAACTTGCAACTTTGTAACCTAGGGGAGGGGAATTTACTCTTGGGTTCACCTTTGTATGTGCTGTTATTATGTAGCCAAATAAAACTGTTCTTTCAGGAAGAATTCCTTGCCTTGAAGTTCTTTTAATTGGCCTCATCTACTGGAACCATGACACAAACTTCATCAGCCTATCCATGTTCACAAGCACATAGGAGGCAGATGAGGGGGGGAAAAAGGGAGGGTATAATCCAGAGATTTGATTCTAAGGTGAAAAGAAACATCTACCTCTTGTATCCATCTGCGTGGAAATAACCTCGTTCTTTTTCTCATGTTGCAACAGAAACAACACAAGGCACAGTGTTTTACTATTATTACAACTATTTTTTCTAATTTCCCTTCCGTGTCCTTTCTCAATTTGTGTCTTTGATTCAGAAAAGAGCTCCACTGTTTGAAGCATTAACACATGGATTCATATAGGTGGGAGCAGAGATCGGTTTATAGTTTTGAAATTCACTGCTAGATCCACCCTGCAAGAAGATCAACCACCACTTTGAAAAACGGCCCCTACATATCTAGATATCTTCATTCTTGAGAGACTAAAATCTTCCTAGTCATATCTCAGAGGTTCTCTTTCACTGTGAAACAGGATTCATATTTCTTTTTTACTTTTTTCCTCAGGTGAGGATGTGACAAAAAGGGAGTAAAAATAACTAAAGTTGCAGCCACAACCATGGAATCGAAGCTGTGCCCTTTTTTTAAACGTGCAATTTACACGCAATGCCCAGGATCATGCTGCAGCTGAATAAGCACAGCTTTGGCCAGCAAAATCCATTTTTTTGGTCTTCAAATCTGAGGTGCTTATAGTCCAATATTTCTAAACTCATCCCTTTGAATAGTGTCCAAAGTTTAATATTTAATATACCGTTAAAGTAAACGCTAAGAGCTAAAGAGCTATCTGCCAAACATTTGCTTACATTTTTTTTAAAAAAACCACTTGCTAAGAAAAGGAACAAATGCCAGAAACATTGAGAATGTCATTAGGGGGAATCCCCTCCCTTCTTCCCAGACATATGGGAGGAAGAGCAGGATCTCCTAAAAGGTTAGAATGAAAGAGAAACCAGCCTTGAAAATAGCCTAGTTCAAACTCATGTACGACTTAACATAACATACCGAGTAACTTGAGTTGTGAAAAATGATTACCAGTGAACCGTTTGTGCGAACAATGTGGTTCCCATAATCTGACCCATTCAATTGTCTGGCTGGGACATTCCAGAGTAACTAAAATCTCTGGATATTCTTCCATGGAACCTCTATGTAGAGCATTTTGTCTTAACCAGCAAGTAAATCACTAATTTTTGAGCATGAATGATGGGATACGTTTTATGCTATATTTGAAAGACCTGCAGGGAGCATCAGCAAAAAACACTTAGTGCTACTGTTTTAAATAAATAAATAAATAAATAAATAAATAAATAAATAAATAAATAAATAAATTTATTTGTATACCGCCCTTCTCCTGAAAGACTCAGGGTGGTGAACAGGGCAAACATATAAAAATACAAAATACAAAAATTAAAAAGGAATTAAACAAGATGCCCAAGTTAACAATAGATTAAAATACATTTAAAACAACAATAAAATCCAAACCCCATCCCCCATCAGGCCAGGCCGGCTTGTTCGAACAAATAAGTCTTCAGATCGCACCGGAAGGAGCGGAGGTCGGGCGCCATCCGGAGCTCAACCGGCAAACGGTTCCACAATTCCGGCGCTCCCACAGAGATAGTGATCAAAATAGTGATGTCCAACCTTGGCAACTTTAAGACCTGTGGTGTTCAGCGCCCAGGATTCCCCAGTCAGCTTGGCTGGCTAGGGAATTCTGGGAGTGGGCGTCCACAAGTTGCCAAGGTTAGACACTCATAGTTTAAAATAATGTTATGCTCTTAATATTCACTCAGAAGTTAAGCTCCAATCTGTGGTGTTGAAAGAAAAAATCTTCATGAGGGTCCAATCCAAGCTGGAAATAAACAAAATGGAAACTGGTTTAGAAAGAAGGTTGCAGTTTATTGAAGAGCAGAGTCAGACAGAAAGATGGGAAAGCTCTTGGAAATCTGACCACATGTAGCTGGGAGTGGTGGTTTTTATACTATCTGGGGCTCTTGAGGTTGTTTCCTGTTCCTGTTTGAGGCTTTGTATTTGCTGTGTCATGTACTTTGACCTGAGTCTAAGTGTGCCCTTTTGGTATTGGTGGGTTAATCCTATTATGTCCCCAAAGATCACGTCTTTTAGAGTTTGGGTGGGGTATATAGATTTTAGGGGTCTTTATCTTCCTAATTTCACATCTTCTAGCTTCCTGGCTCCCACCTTTCTGAATAGGATTATCAGAACTGCTTTTCTACAAACCTGATTTCTGCTTGGGGTAGAGACACATGGGGCGGGTGGTGGTTTCTGCCTAAGATTTTCTATATTCCTTTGGGGAAATATATTCTGCCTTTGAAACATTCCCCCCAAATATTTCTTTCTCTGGGGGGGGGGACTGGCTTCCCACAGTGGAATCAGAATAACAGAGTTGGGAAGGGATCAGGAGGTCTTTCAGCCTACAGCTAAAGCAGGAATCCTATACCATTCCAGACAAGTGGCTGTCCAGTCTCTTCTTAAAAGCCTCCAGTGATGGAGCATCCAGAGCTTCTGAAGGCAAGCCGTTCACTGGTTAATTGTTCCCACTGTTAGGAATTTTCTTCTTAGTTCTAGATTGAAAATAAGCTAAGAGTTTTAGAATTGCAACCTTTGGTAATAATCCCATATGTTTGTATGGGATCTGTGAAATAAGTGAAGTTTATTTTGATGAATTACATTCACGAGTATGATATAAAGGTGCTTTAGGAAGCTAACCAATAAAATCCTCGTAGAAGAAGGAACACCAAGCTATCCCAGTCTAAATTATTCAACCAGGAAGTAGTTTAACAACACTAACTCTTACAATACTAGCACATTTGTAATTTCTAATCACAAAAAGATCATTCTCCTTTGGAACACATGATTACTACCAT
This sequence comes from Vipera berus, assembly GCF_964194415.1. Taxonomy (NCBI): domain Eukaryota; kingdom Metazoa; phylum Chordata; class Lepidosauria; order Squamata; family Viperidae; genus Vipera; species Vipera berus. The sequence continues at coordinate 5,594 of NW_027673614.1, forward strand.
CATAGGACAGATTCCAGCTCAAATAACAGAAAATGGATTGAGAGCTGAGAAGATAACTGTGCTTCTTATTTATGTGGGCAGATTAGAAAACCGTTTTTCCAAGGGACCACACACCACCACCACCACACACTGCCAAAACTGAGCACCAACTCTCTTGCAGTGGCGTAGCGTGGGGGGTGCAGGGGGGGCGGGCCGCACCGGGCGCAACATCTGGGGGGGGCGCGCTCGCACTGAGCTGCTCAGGGAGCCCCAAGGGCTGCACAGAGTCGGCTTGGCTCCGCTCTCGAGCTGCTCTTTCTTGCAAAGCGAAACGAGTCCGGCAGGTGAGATGGGCGGCCACATAAACTGAATAAAATAAATAGAAGCGCCCAACTCTCCGCCCAGGCTCAGGCCAACCGCAAGCGCCCCGCAGGCGCCCCGGCAGGCTTGGCCGAACGAAGACGGACCCGCCGGCCGGTTGGCCTAGCTTCATGCGCATGCATGGCTTTATTTAGCGGGGCTCACGTGCGAGCTTGAATGCAGCGGCTCTTGCAGGTCGGAGCCCCACCCAGCCGCCCTCGAGAGGGACCCGGAAGCATCCCGCATGCGCGCGACTCTTCTTGGAAAGTCTACGCCGCTGCGGGGCGCGTCTTTTCGGCGGTGCCATGACGTCACCGGGTTAGGGGGCGCAAATTGCCCCGGGTGCTGACAACCCATGCTACGCCACTGCTCTCTTGTGCTTTGATTCCTAAGTGATATCAATCTCGATGTCAATCTCTGTCTCTCTGTTCCCAAAAGAAGTGCTAGGAAAGTAAGCAGAACTCATGACAGACCAGGGGGTTGAAAGCAGAGCATCCTTGCCATGATCAGAATCCAGGGCAGTCTTTCAGGAGCATCCATGCTACCTGAGCAAACAGGTCAGATCTTCACTGTAACGCCGATCCATCCATTACAATGGTGTACAGGCTGCAGCTGTAGATCACTTTCACAGCCTCCAAAGCCGCTGAGTGCTTATCAGTATCATTCAAAGATCCACTGGAAAGTCATTCATTTCACTTTATGGTCCTCATTAGCCATTTGTATAGTTCTATAATTAAATATGTTCCTTTCTCATCAAGTTTTTCACTTTAGTAATGATACGACTGTGCCACAAACAGGCCTCACGCTGTTTGGTTGGGGACTTATTCATAGCATTTAATTGGTCACCCAGTGGTTAGCCAATAACCCTTTCAATGGGAAGCCACACTCTGAATGTTGTTAATGGGCTGGAGGCGCAGTGTTTGCCTCCTGGTACCCAGCAGTACTGGGAATAAAGCAATTTCCTCCACTGTGTTGTGTGCCCAATAGCTAATCCTTTCTACTCCTGAAATGCACACTATTTGGTTATAAGTATTTGTGCTGGCTTACTTACCGCTGGGTTGTTAATAGGCAGTGATTCTTCAATGCTCCTTCAGTGGAGTTACAGTCTGCTTGCTGACTGCTAATTAAAACAACTTTGCACTCTAAGACTACCATTAGAAGGTTGCCGGGTCAGGTTATTTAATGCAGCAGCCCTGTATTTAAGTGTGCTTGTGATGCCCCAAACATGAGGACGTTCTGCAAGCTCGAATGGCTGATATTGATTATCTCCAAATAAAAACGGGCTAATCTGCTAGATTTTCCAATTAGAATCAGCCAAATGTCTCTCCCCTTCCCTATTTCTGAAACTTGACTATTAAAAATGCAAGATTTCCCTATTTCCCACCCAACCTCACTGCTGCTGTGTTTTGCCTGCAGAATATTTTACCTGCTGTTGTTGATTTTTAAAAAAAAAATGCACAAAATGCTAACTAGATTGCTTCCAGTTGCAAAAAAAACACACCATAATGAGAGTGTGTATATATATATATATATATATATATATATATATATATATATATATATATATATATATATATATATATATATATATAATTACTAACAAAGAATTAAGGGAGACTGAGATGCATCAAGGGAGAATTAAGGGAGAATTAAGGGAGACTGAGATGCATCTCCCTTAATTCTTTGTTAGTAATTTACACAAATATATGAACTGTCCGGTGTGAATACAGCCTGTTCGATGGCCTTCAAGATAGGCTGAAAACAGGAAATAAAGATTTGCCCCATGTTTGGGGCCTAGCAAGGTAATCTAAATAGTTAACATTTGACATATATATATATATATATATATATATATATATATATATATATATATATATATATATATATATTCAGTAGTGAATTTGTTTCTAAGTAAATGTATTTTATTGCGTTAAGCTATAAATTAGTATCTTAGAAAAACTGTGTTCTGTTTTTGCAGGGTTTTTTTTAGTTCCCATTCTAAGTATTTATGTTTTATCATCACCTTAAGTTATGAAAAAAAAATGTCTGGAGACAATGTAATTGGCATTTGCATGTCTGATTTCTTCAATCTTCCCCCTCCCTCACCAAAATGTCCTTTGCCTAGCTTCTTATTATATAGACAGAGGCAGGCATTCAATGAGAAGTAGTCCTTCAAACGCTATTTTCTTGTACCTTCTTTTTCACATGACTGTATTCATTATGGCCTGTCAATAAACCTTAGGTTGCATAAAAATGTGAAAAAGAGAATGCACAATTGCAGTTTGGCTCAATAAGACTAGGAATAACTTTAGTTTCCAGGTTTCTTAATTAATAAAATTGTTAGCATTACTAATAATTTATAGTATAGCAGTACTATAGTTCAGACAAGAGGGAAGTTGCCAAATTCAGATCAGTTTCCTTTTTGTGTCAGGTTCAGTTTGTCAACAAAGGTGTTTTGTTTTGTTTGTTTTTTGGTTAGGAATAACATTTGTATGTATTTTGGTACATATTTTTCTAAAATATGCACCATTTACTTGAAGTTTTGTTTAAGGTACACAGCTTTGAAGAAACATTTTTTGCTAAAGTGTTTGCATATTATTTTCATGGCTTTGCACAGAGTTTTTCCTGGTATATATTTAGAACAGAACAGAACAGAACAGAACAGAACAGAACAGAACAGAACAGAACAGAATAGAAAGCTGGAAGGGACCTTAGAGGTTTTCTAGTCCACCCCCCACCCCCCACCCCCACCCCCCGCTCAAGCAGGAGAACCTATCATCTCAGAAAAGTGATTGTCCAATCCCTTCTTTTAAAACTCCAGTGATGGAGCACCCACGATTTCCACTGGTTAATTGTCCTCATTGTTAGGAACTTTCTCTTTAATTCAAGGTTGCTTCTTTATTTGACCAGTTTCCAACCATTGTTTCTTGTCCTGCCCTCTGGTGCTTTGGTGAATAATGAGACCTCCTCTTCTTTGTGGCAGCCCCTCAAATACTGGAATACTGCTATCATGTCTCCCCTATTTCTTCTTTTCCTTAGACTAGCCAAAACCAAGTCCTGCAGCCATTCTTCATATGTTTTAGTCTCCAGGCCTGCCAGTTTTTCATCCAAAGTGAGTATTACTAGTAATACTATCTTTGCTTTGTTTTGCCACTGTTGTTCTACTTCTATTTGAAGGTTTTTATCTTTTATGGTTTTCTGCAGTTGCTTCTCTTCTCTTCTGCTGTTTCCAGGTAATATAGTGTCCACTATCCAGATTTTTTCTCTGCATCAACAACGACCAAGTCTGGAAAGTTAAGTGATAGATGCTTGCCTATTTGAATACTAAAATTACAGAGCACTTTAGCTTCTTCGTTTTCTATTATTTTTCTATTTTGTGGTCCCACCATTTTTTGCTCACAGGCAAACATTATTTCTTGCAGAGCCTGGGTGGCATTAGAAATTCTGTTTATATAGCCATACAAAACAAACAGAGTGCACAGTCATCATGTGTTTTACTGCTTAACTGTTAGAAAGGAAACAGGAAACTCTACTCAGAAAAAAAGACATAGAATATCTTGCAGAAAACACCAAGCTGGCAGGAATATCCAACACTCCAGAATATAGGCTTAAGATACAGGAGGATCTGGACAAACCTGAACACTGGGTGCTATCTAACAAAATGAAATTCAATGGTGAAAAAAGTAAGATTCTACATTTAGACAAGAAAAACCAAATGTACAGGTATATTATAGGGGGTACCTTGCTCAATAGTAGCAACTGTGAGAGGGATCTTGGAGTCCTGGTGGACAATCACTTAAATATGAGCCAGCAGTGTGCTGCAGCTGCCAAAAAAGCCAACACAGTGCTAGGCTGCATTAACAGAGGGATAGAATCAAGATCACGTGAAGTATTAATACCACTTTACAATGCCTTGGTAAGGCCACACTTGAAATACTGCATCCAGTTTTGGTCACCATGATGTTAAAAAAAATGTTGAGACTCTAGAAAGAGTACAGAGAAGAGCAACAAAAATGATTATATAAAACATATAAGGAATGGTTGCTGGAATTGGGTATGTCTAGTTTAATGAAGAGAAGGACGAGGGGGGACATGATAGCAGTGTTCCAATTTCTCAGGGGCTGCCACAAAGAAGAGGGAGTCAAGCTATTCTCCAAAGCACCTGAAGGCAGGACAAGAAGCAACGGATGGAAACTAATCAAGGAGAGAAGCAACCTAGAACTAAGGAGAAACTTCCTGACAGTTAGAACAATTAACCAGTGGAACAACCTGCCTCCAGAAGTGGTGAATGCTCCAACACTGGAAGCTTTTAAGAAGAGACTGGATAGCCATTTGTCTGAAATGGTATAGGGTTTCCTGCCTGAGCAGAGGGTTAGACTAGATGACCTCCAAGTTTCTTCCAACATTATTATTATTATTATTATTATTATTATTATTATTATTATTATTATTATTATTATTATTATTATTATTATTATTATTATTATTAAACTTTTATTCATAAAACATGAAACTCAGTCAACTGAACACTCAAACTGACTGGCCCCAATGGTTGACACGGGTTGCTGCCAGCATCCTATGTATCAACCAAGTATCTCCTTAAAATGTAAGATGTTCCAAGTAGCACAGTTTTTTGTAGCTTTGCTGGAGTTATTGCAGGAAGCTGCAATTTGTTGATGTATTTTGCAAAGTTTTTGGACATAGTTCCCAGTGCCCCAATGTCAATACACATTTCATCCATAATCATGCAGGTTCGATGGCCAGGTCATGGTATTTCATAATTTTTTCCAGTTCTTTTTCATCGACTCTAGCATCTCCTGGTACAGCGATATCAATCAACTGTACGCTTTAGTTCTCTATGACCGCAATATCTGGCGTGTTGTGTTACAAATGGTGATCTCTCTGTATTCGGAAGTCCCACAAGATTTTCACCCTCTCATTCTCGACAACTTTTTCCACCCTATGTTCCCAAGACTTTTCAGACACAGGCAAATTATATTTTTTACACAATGCCCAGTGGATTAGTTTAGCAACTCAGTCATGTCTAGCTTTGTAATCAGTTTGCGCAATTTTGCTGCACTCACATATTAAATGTGAAACAGTTTCAACTTTGTGGTTGCAAAATCGGCAATTTGGATTGTCAGTAGATTTTTGTATCTTCGCTTTCATGGCATTAGTTTGTAGAGCTTGTTCTTGAGCAGCCAGTATTAAGCCTTCTGTTTCTTTCTTGATGGTTCCCATCTTAAGCCATGCCCCTGTCAAGTTGTTATCACATTTTCCTTCAATGTTTTTCAAATGCTATCCATGCAAAGCTTTGGTTTTTCCATCTATTTAATCTGTCATCCAGCCATTTTTCCTTATATTCTGCCTTTGTTTCTGTTATTTTTATAATGCTCTCTGTTTTCACAGCCTGCGGCAATGTTTCTGTACTTTGATTTACATAGTCATTCAAACTTCGTTTTTTCTTCTTCTACAGTTTGGTGGATTTGCAGTAGCCCTCTGCCCCTTATTCTTCTTGGCAGGTACAACCTATCGATGTCACTTCGTGGATGTAGAACGTGGTGCATATTCAAAATTTTACACATTTTCGGACTTCCGGTGGCGGCGCGGCGCCGGAGACAGCCGTTTCGGGCTGCCCGCTGCTCAGCTGAGTTGTTTTCACCCGAAACAGTGCCGATCAGCTGTTCGGGTGGATTTGAAGCCCCCTCCTCGGGAGAAGAGGAGGGGGTGAGGCCCCAGGTAGGGGTTGAGTTCTCCGGGGCCGCCTGAGCTCAAAGCTTGGGCGGCTGAAGGATTGAACTCCCCCGTAGCCTGGGTTGCTCCCAGCTGTTCAGCGTCTCTGCTCCGGGAATTTTGGAGCAGAGCCAGGCGTTTGCGACCACCCCTGCCAGAAGGAAAGACCTTGGAATAAAAGGAGCAGGCAGAGCGGTACAGGAGGTCAAGGTGAAGAGGACTTTTATTTTTACTCTCTAGCTTAATGGACTTTATAAACTTAAAGTGAAAGTGCGCAACAAGTGAAAGTGAAAAGATGGCGGCTAAACCTCCCTCAAAAACTCTTCGGAGTGCGGGAACTTCCCCGGTGCAACAGACATCGTTGCAAGCTTTGCTTCCTCCTGCTGCACTGACATCGAAGGATTTAGAAGATGCTTTGGAAAAACAATCCCAGGTAATATCAGAAATGCTGGGTGACAAGTTGGCAAAGGTGGAGGAGAAATTGGAGAAATTGGAGGAGAGGATAGAAGAGAAGTTTAGTGCGATGAGGGTAGACATTTTGTCTATAGTGCAAAGCGTGGCTGAATGTGTGCAAAGTTTGGACGAAAAAGTGGAGGATCTGAGTCAAAAGAATGCTATATTAGAAGTAAAGGTACTGGAGAATGAAGATTTAAGGGATAGAATGGACGGAGAATTGAGTCTTGTCCAGTATCACCAGATGCAGTATGCTATCAGAATCAGGGGCTTAAAAGAGAATCCTAAAGAAGACCTAAAGCAGCTGATTTCTGAGGCTTTGGAAGAAGTATTGGGTCAGCCAGCATCTGAAATAAAGGGATGCATGGATAAAGTCTTTCGTGTAAACTCATGGATTGCTAGACAGAGAAAGCTACCTAGAGATGTGGTGGTTTATTTTACTAAGAGAGAAACCAGAGATGAAGTTATTCAAGCCGCTTATGATACTAAAGTTGTGATTGCTGACCAAGAAGTTTTGGTTTTAAAAGAAATTCCTCCAAAGATTTTAAGGAGAAGGAAGGATTTTGCATTTCTTGTGCAAGAACTTAAGCAACGTGAAATAAAGTTTAGATGGGAGATTCCTGTCGGATTGGTGGTGATGTATGAAGGTAAAAGATACCGTCTGGTTACTGTGACACAGGCACGTGACTTCTACAATAATGTTTTAAAAGCGACCCCACTATCACTTCTGGAAGCTGCAAAGGGATTTGGAGAAGGGAAATCCCAAGAGGCTGAAGGTGGACAGAAAGAGGAGAATGGTGCTGGAGGGGATCAAATTATAGCCTCGTTGGCTGTTGCTGGAGAGCAGAGGGTGACACGTGCCGCTTTAAAACGAGCAAAACAAATAAAAGAGCAAGACCAACAGAAGTTTATGGAACTTTCAAAGCGTACTTACAGTGAAGCAGTGGGAGGAGCGCGGCCCAAAGAAGATAGAGGGGCTATTAAAGATGTGCTCCAACAGCTTCGGGATGCCACGCATGGCGACTAAATTTCTAACCTGGAATGTTAATGGACTAAATTCACCACAGAAGAGAAAGAAAGTTTTTCAATATTTAAAACAATTCAAGATTGATGTTATATGTTTGCAAGAAACGCATATTAGGGCTATGGACCAAAAGTATTTATTGAACTCAAGATTGGGCACGCAATTTGTTGCATCTGCAATGAATAAGAAAAATGGAGTGGTTGTTTATGTTAAAAGCGCTTTATCAGCGGAATTAATTGAAGCAGATAAGCATGGAAGATATGTTATGATAGATTTGCTGCTTGAAGGCAAAAAAACGCTTTTAGTTGGACTGTATGCTCCTAATCAACAGCAAGCTGATTTTTTTAGCTCACTTCATACAAAGCTTACTCAATTGGATTACAAATCGTTTATTTTTATGGGGGATTGGAATGGTGTTTTGGATGTACAGATGGATAAGGCTGGTTCTTTTAAGCGCTCTCCGAGTCATGCCAGACTGCCTAAATCTTTTTTTGAAATGAAGGATGATCTGGAACTGCGAGATATTTGGCGTGACACTCACCTGCATGAAAAGGATTATACTTTTTTTTCTGATAGACATCAATCTTTTTCCAGGATTGATTTTATTTTGCTGACTAATGATTTTTTTTCTAGGATTAAGAAGGTAAAGATCTGTGCAAGAGCTATTTCTGACCATAGTCCAGTTTGGTTAGAGATCAATAAGGACAATAGAGATAGGCGCTCGTGGCGCGTAAATGAGAACTTGTTTAGAAATCAGAGAAATGTGGAAGAATGTAAACAGCGGATGAAGGATTTTTTTGAAATTAATATGAATAAGGATACTTCTATGGATATGGTTTGGGATGCTAGCAAGGCCTATATGAGAGGGGTGTTGATATATATGAATAACAAACACAGACGTACTTTGGAAGCCAGAAGGAAAGAATTGGAGAACGAAATTAGGGAAAAAGAAAAGGCCTTGATCTTGAACCCATTGGATGTGAAGGCTAAGGAGGTTATTAAGCTATTAAGAGGACAATTTGACAAATTAATGGCTGACCAAGTGGCAACCAATTTGCGGTTTGCTAGGCATAATACTTTTTGCAATGCTAATAAGCCAGGTAGATGGCTAGCTTATAGACTTAGGAAAAAGCAAAGGGCTTCTAATATAGACAAAATTGAACATAAGGGAAAGGTGGTGTTTCAACAGGATCTTATTAAAGAAGCCTTTCTGGACTTTTATTCTAAGTTATATGCTAAGGAGAAGATTAATGAAAAGGATATTGATGTATATTTGGAGAATGCTAGCATCCCGGTTCTTACGCAGGCACAAAAAGAGGAGATTAACCAATTAATAACAGAAGAAGAAATTCTTACAGCAATTAAGGAATTGAAGTTGGATAAAGCACCAGGTACGGATGGTTTGACTGCGGTTTATTACAGAAATTTACAAATGGAGTTGATAAAGCCATTAAAGGAACTGTTTCAGATAATTCAGAGAGGGGGAAAGGTGCCTCCGTCTTGGAGAACTGCTTTTATTTCTTTGATACTGAAGGAAGATCAAGATGCTACTCAAGTAAAAAATTATAGACCGATATCACTTTTAAATACAGATTATAAGATATTTGCTAAGGTGTTGGCTAATAGACTGATGAGGGTTCTGCAACAGGTGATTCATGGGGATCAAACTGGGTTTATCAGTGGTAGGCAAATGAAAAATAATGTGAGGCATATAGTTGATGTGTTAGAGTTTTTGGAAAGGAATGACCAGATCCCTGCGGCGCTAATTTTTTTAGATGCGGAAAAAGCTTTTGATCAATTGAATTGGCAATTTTTGATGAAAGTTTTAGATAAAATGAATTTTGGGGATAAATTTTTGCAACCAATTAGGGCATTATATCAAAAACAAACTGCCCAAATAATAGTTAACAATAGTTTGACTGAAGCTTGTAATATTGAGAAGGGCACAAGGCAAGGGTGTCCGTTATCGCCTTTGTTATTTGTGTTAACATTGGAGATATTATTGGTAAAAATACGGAGTTCGGAAAGAATTAAGGGGATACAAATTAGAGATCAGGATTATAGATTGAGAGCGTTCGCAGATGATCTGGTTGTTACAGTGACCCAGCCAGAGAATTCTGTTGTGGACCTGATGGAGATAATAATGCAATATGGGAAGGTTTCTGGATTTAAAGTTAATGCACAAAAAACTAAAATTCTGGCCAAAAATATGACAGTATCGCAAAAGGCTCTTTTAAAAGGACTAACTGGATTTGAGATTGTTAAAAGGGTCAAATATTTGGGGGTGTTTTTGTCACCCTCTAATACAAAGTTATATAAAAATAACTATGAAAGATTGTGGGGAAAAATCCAAAAAGAAATGGAGAGCTGGGAAAAATTGCAATTGTCTTTGTTGGGGCGAATTGCAGCAGTGAAAATGAATGTCCTGCCTAAATTTTTATTCTTATTTCAAATGATACCGGTTCTTAAGAAAGATTCTAATCTGGAGGAATGGCAGCGAGGTATCAATAAATTTGTTTGGGCAGGGAAAAAGCCACGAGTTAAACTTAAGATTATGCAGGATACTCGTGAAAGAGGTGGTCTTAAAATGCCCAATCTTAAATTATATTATGAAGCTGCTGCGTTAGCAGGAATAAGTGATTGGATTAATTTGACACAAGAGAGATTATTAAATCTTGAGGGCCATGACTTGTTGTTTGGCTGGCATGCATATTTGTTGTATGATAAAAAGGTAGATAATGTGTTTAAAGCGCATATTTTAAGACAAGCATTGTTGAGAGTTTGGAAGAAGTACAGACATAAGTTAGGTTGTAAGATACCATTGTGGGCAATTCCAAAACACGCAATAGAAAATATAAATGTTGGTTTCAAACATGATGTGACTACGTATAAGGAGATTTTAAGTTTGGAAAGAAATGTTTGGTGTCTGAAACCGTACAGTCTCTTGCGAGATGAGAAGATTGTTCAAACTTGGTTCCAATATATTCAGCTACGGGCCAGGTGGAAAGAAGATCAGAAAACTGGTTTTACAATGACTGATGAAAACCTGATAAAGCAAATTAGAAAGCAGGGTCCAGCACATATCAAACGGATATATCTTGCATTGATAGAAATTGACTCAGAAACAGAACTTGTTAAAGATTGTATGATAAAATGGGCCCAAAACATTCAAGAAGTTATTACAATGGACACGTGGGAAAAGATCTGGGTGAGGAACGTAAAATTTACACAAGCTCAAAACTTAAGAGAGAACTTTTATAAAATGTTTTATAGATGGCATCTAGATCCTAAAAAGCTTGCAAGTATGTATCCGAATTATCAGCCCAAGTGCTGGAGGTGTGGCGATGAAGATGCAACATATTTTCACATATGGTGGACTTGTAAAAAGGTTAAGGCCTTTTGGATAAAAATTTGGTGGAACATGCAGAAGATTTTCAAGCAAAGGATAAAGTTTTGCCTGCAATTTTTTTTGTTAGGTATAATTACAGATGCTGCGGTTGTGGACACTAAGTTGATGTTGAATTTAACTACGGCAGCAAGACTCTTAATAGGTCAATATTGGAAGAAGGAGGAACTGCCGACTATAGAAGAATGGACTTTAAAGGTTTCTGACCTGGCAGAGATGGCAAAGATTTCGGCTTATTTGAAAGATCACTCGCAAGAACGTTACATTATGGAGTGGAGAAAATGGATTGAGTATATCCAGAACAAATATGGGACTAAAAAGTTTCATGTAGCATTTGAATAAGTCTTCCTTTCTTTTCTTTTTTCTTTTTTTATAGTTAATAGTAATAGTGTTTGTAGTTATCCTATATGAGCTAGAGAGTGATAGATTTTAGAGTTTATGGTTGTTAGCATTTGGATGTTTATGAGTGGTTTTTTTTTTGGTTTTTATACCCTGTACTTAGCTCTGGGAAGTCGGGGTGGGGGGTGGGGGGGAGGGGTAGGGAGGGATGGGTGTGGGAGGGGGAGGGGGGATTGTTAAAGATAAAATGTATGTTAAAACTTTTTAATAATAAAAAAAAATTTACACATTTTCTGGTCTATGTGTTCCAATTCAGCCAAAGTCCAATTGATAATTCCAGCTCAGTAGCGTATCACTGGGACTGCACATGTATTAATGGCTTTAATTATATTTCCAGCATTCAGCTTTGATTTTAGTATTTTGCGAACTCTCCTGATGTATTCCTTTTGTGTTAACTCTTTGACTTTTCTATTCAAGATGTTATCTGCTTCCAATATGCCTAGGTATTTGTAACCATCATCCTTTGCTAATGCTTTCATAATACTTGTTTCCCAGTTTTATTCCTTCTATTTTTCCCATTTTTCCTTGCTGCATGGATAACATAGCACATTTTCCAAGTACAAAGTCCATTCTGATGTCGCTGCTAAACAGTTGAACTCCATTGAGTATTGATTCAAGTTCAGTGTGGCTTTTCGCATACAGTTTTAAGTCATCCATGTATAATAGATGGTTTATCTTGCCAGCTGGCTTGAGATATGGTATCCCAGTTTTGTGTTTCTTAATATTATGGTCAAGGAATTAATGCGATGTTGAACAGTAGTGGTGAAAGTGAGTCCCCTTGGAAGATTCCTAGTCTGATGTTGATTTCACCAATGTTCTCCCCATTTGCTGTTTAGAACTGTTTTCCATTTTTGCATATTTGCTTTCAAAAACGTACAGATGTTTTTGCTGATTCTAAAGTTTTCCAAACACGCATTAATCCAACTGTGGGGTAATGAGTCAAATGCTTTCTTGTAATCAATCCACACCATATTTAAATTTGTTTTTCGTCATTTTGCATCTTTAAGTACCATTTTGTCAATGAGCAACTGATCTTTTGTTCCTCTTGATTTTTTATAATTTCCTTTTTGTTCTGCGGGATACAAATTGTTTTCTATCAGATGATTGAATACTGAATTTGCCAGTATTCTTGTAAAACGTTTGAACGTTGTTGGCAGGCAAGTAATTGGGTGATAGTTGCTTGGTTCTGTGCTCTTTTCAGGGTCTTTCATTATCAAGTATGTTTGACCAGCTGTTAACCATTCTTCACTTGTGGCATTTTGAAGCATTTCATCAAACTGAGTGGCCATGCAGTGATGGAGGCTGGTGAGGGGTTTCAACCAGTATCCATGCAGCTCATCCAGGCTAGGTGCACTCCAGTTCTTGACCTTCTTTACTTGTTTTGCAACCATATCGGTGGTTATTACAATATTCTCCATTTTGTTTTGTGTTGCTTGTTTTTGGATATCTTTGATCCAGGGGGCAGTTTTATTATGTTCCACTGGGTTTTCCAACAGTTCTTTCCAAAAGTTTAAGGTTTTTTCTTTACATTGTAGAACAGTAGTTTGGACTTTATTTTTGTCAAGTGACCAATAGAAGAGGTGCTGGTTTCTTCTGAACTGGATGTTTTCACAATATTGTTTTATTTGTCCTTCATTGTAGTTATCCTAGACTCCCAAAGACCTTTTTGCCTTCTATATTGAAAGTTATAAAGTTCTGCATTCCTGTCTCTAGTGATAAACCTCTGCCTTCTCCATTTACAATTGTAAAGTTCTGCATTCCTGTCTCTAGTGATAAACCTCTGCCTCCTCCACTTACAATTGTATATAACAAGACTTGTCTCCTGTAATTGCCCTTGCCTCAAGATATGGTTCCTGTCTCCTGTAATTGTCCTTGCCTCAAGTTATGCCTTCCTGTGATAATCCTTGTCTTCTCTGTTAGCATTTGTATACGATAAGTTATGCTTTATTGTTTCCTGTGATGACCTTTGCCCTCTTCATTAGCAGTTGTATGCAATGAGCTATGTTTTCCTATGACCTTCCATATGTGTGTACTTCCCCCTCCCTGGTGAAACTGCTCAATAAAAGAGTGCTGTGCAAAGCTGTTCGGGGGGCAACACCATCCACCCCGGGCACTCTGTGCTCTCTCACCTTGAACAAACTTGTGTTGGTGCCTCAGTTTATCCTAGGATTCTGTTCCTGCGCTATCGCAGTTCCCAAGTGTGACCGTCGGAACGTCCGGCACACTGGGTCGGTGGCAAAGGGCAAAATCCTTCCATATTCAAGGTGTTCACCCTTGCGAGGGTCCCTCTAAATTCTCACCCCTGTTACGGGGCTCTAAGAGTTGAGGCCGGAACCCTGATCGGTCGCTCGACGCGACAACTGGGGGCTCGTCCGGGATCGTGGCTTCAACTCCACGGTACGACTCCTGTCCAGGGGTGTACTGCCTGCACTCCTGTTACCACGCACCTCGGAGAAGGCTTCTAATCGTGAGTAATGGGCTCCCCACTTTCCAAAGTTTCGTCAGGTCATAGGGACGAACTTTTTAAATATAGTGCAGAATGCTAATTTTGTTCAAAAATACAATGGCACCATGGTCCATCCTGTAGGAAAGAGACTTTTAACAAAAATTTTACAATATATTAACAAAAATTGTCCGGCTTATCCAGAATCAGGCACTTTGTCTGTTATAACCTGGGAAAAAGCTAGGTAAATATCTTCACAGTCATCCCAGGGCGCCTGCTGACATTTTGTCCGCATGGCAAGCAGTGATGGCAGCATTAAAACTTTTGCCATCTCCTTTAGATCTGACATCTTCTACCTCTAAACCTCTTGATCACTCTTCTGATCTTCCGCCTTCATCTGAAGCCCCCCCCCACCCTATCCTTCCGCACCATCTACAACATCTTCTGACAAACCTTCCTTACATTCTTCATCGTCATCTGAATTTCTAGCCTCCTCTTCTCCAACCTTATTGCCAGGAGGCCAATTAACAAATCTTCTTACTTCATCTGTTTTTCTGATGGATTCTCCTGAAGAAACATCTCTTTATCCTTTAAATTTAGCCCCGGGTGGAGGGGGTCCTGCAATTCATCAAAATATACCTATAAAAACTCCTGTTAAAATTGGCTTATGTGGGGCTTGAAAGAGCCTCTTGGCGCGAGCTGTTCTCAGTAAAGTCCAGGGGCGCGCCTGTTGATTTCAACTGCCTGGAGTTGTCTGAGATCTAGCTTCCCATTGCAGGCTCCGAGCCAAACTAAATTGACAATTCTGCTCTACCAAATCAAAGAATAGGAAAGTAGTTGTTGTTGTAAACCTAAAGAATAGAAAAATCAAAGAAATAAAACCAAGTTTTTCTTCTATCTTTTTCTTTAATCTCAGATAAAGGGTATGACTAACTGATGAGAACATAAATGAGTTCGAAATGATCATCTTAGCCTCCCAAATTCTTTATTAGCAATTTGAATAATTTGCACAAATAATGAGCTGTCATAAGTTGACTAGTTCCTGTGGATAAGCCCTGAGCCGGGCCAAAACAGGAATGAAAGAGTTAATTAGCAAGGTCCATTCAAAAAGCCTTGACAAATACTTAAACATACATTTGCCTTGCCTTCCAGCTAATATAAGAGAGAAAGAACCCCGTGGCTCAGGAGGTTAAAACACTGCCTGATATACAATCAGCCCGGGTTCGAATCTCAGATAAAGGGTATGACTAACTGATGAGAACATAAATGAGTTCGAAATGATCATCTTAGCCTCCCAAATTCTTTATTAGCAATTTGAATAATTTGCACAAATAATGAGCTGTCATAAGTTGACTAGTTCCTGTGGATAAGCCCTGAGCCGGGCCAAAACAGGAATGAAAGAGTTAATTAGCAAGGTCCATTCAAAAAGCCTTGACAAATACTTAAACATATATATATATATATATATATATATATATATATATATATATATATATATATATATATATATATATATATATATATATATATATATATATATATATATATATATATATATATATATATATATATATATATATATATATATATATATATATATATATATATATATATATATATATATATATATATATATATATATGTATCTGTGTATATATGTCTGTCTGTGTTGTTCTGTGTTATTTCCAAGACTTGGAAGAGGGTCAAAATCCTCTCTGATAACACCAAACAAAAAGGCCTTATTTAACAATGTATGGTTTGTCTGGAGAAAGTATGAAATGAAATTTTTGTATGTGAAATTGTTTATGCAAGCAGTCAGAATTGAAGTGAATGAGTTAATTTGCTGATACGTAAATGTGAGTGTGTTAGCCCTCAAACCCACCTACCACCCCCCACCCCATCCCAGGCTGTGAAAGGAACAGTAAACTGCAGATTTTATTGTTGTAAAAGCCATGGATGATGTGTGAGAGAAAATGCATGTAAAGGAGAGCAAACTATTTTTTTTTTGGTGGTGAGATTTTTGTAAAGTTTCTTTTACACCCCCCCCAACCCCGCTGTGTTACTTTAAGAGTGAGAAAGGGAGAGACAGCCAGAAGAAGGGGGGGGGGTGGCTGGTCCTTTTAACCATTTTTTTTCTCTGCTTAGAATTCCAGTCTGAGAAAGGGGGGTGGATGTGAAACTTGATGCCCACTCTTGCAGTTTCAGCTTGCAATTTTTTTTTTTTTACTCATAAGAGGAGAGATTAATTGTTGGTCAAGTTTTTGGAAATTTTTGAGTTTTTAGTTAAACATCACCCAAAAGAAATTACTCTGATCTTTTTGTGGAGTTGTTTTTTGTTTTTGTTTTTTTTCTTTTTGATGTTTTTGTGTCTGTGTGCAGGACACATTGATGGAAGGTGATATCTGGGAGAATTTCCCTCCCTTAATCAGCACTAACCTGTGGATTTTATGCCTTACAACAGGCTCTGAGATTGTTAATACAGGAAAGGAGGAACATATACACTGACTCCAAATATGATTATGGAATCTTCAATACTTTTGGAGAAGAGAAATGTAGAGGATTGATTAATAGCTAAGGGAAACAGTTGGCTCATACAAAAGTTGATAGAAGCTGTGGAAGCAGAAAAGACAGAAGTTAGGCCAGAGTGGCAGAAGGGCAGTGAATGAATGGATAATAGAAGGGAGAAACAGAAAAGTGGTTTTTAAGTTGGTTTGCACAGATTTGTGAATTGCATACATGAATTGTATGCCTTAACACAAGCCTTAGAATGCTGAAGGAACAAGAATGTACTATAGAAATATGGAAAGGGAGAAACATGGGAAGTAGAAGAAAGTGAGAGGTGGATGTTGCATGATGGGAGTCGTATGTTCCTTTTGCTGCTATTATTTTAAACACGCCTGGACTATTTACTGCTGCTATTGTTCAATGTGCTAACCAATTGAAAATTTTGGAGTGGATTCATTTATCCCATACGCCCAAAGTTTCTATTTTAACCAGAGAAGCACAATTGGCTCAATTGATTTTTAAAATCTGTCACCGAACGAAAGCCTTGATTGGGCTGGAGATAGACACTCTTTTTGTGCCTGTCTTTGCAAATTTGGGAATCATTTTTTCAAACCTCGAGTGAATTGCAATTTTCTTTAGCTGATTGGCATGGCAAGGTTTCTTGCCACCCACCAACCGATTATCGTTTGCAAATTGTTCGCACTGTACCCATTGACTGGTTGTCACCCTTGTCTCCTCACCCCCTACATTCCGCTGTTACAGTTTTTGCAGATGGGAGCAAGGAGTGTGGCGCCTGTGCCTGGTTGGAAAATGGTCACTGGATAACCAAGCAAACAACACCCCAGCGGTCAGCTCAAAAAGCTGAATTGGCTGCTTCAATTTTGGCCTGTCAAATTTTTTCATTTCAACCTTTGAATCTTATTGTGGATAGCTTTTATGTTTATCACACAATTTAAGTGATTTATGGATCTTATTTATCCCCATCCATTCAACCAGATTTGTTACAACTTTTTTTAACCTTGCAAAATTTGCTTTTTGAACGCCAACATCCTATTTTTGTTGCTCACATTCGCAGTCATCAGCCTTTCCCAGGTTTTTTGCAAGAGGGAAACAATGTTGCAGATCAGGCTGCCTCCGGACCTTCAGCCTGTTCTTTGCAACCCCTCACCCCCTGGGAAAGTCATTCATATTTTCATCAACATTCCAAAGCTTTGCAAAAGCAGTTTGGCATCACCGCTGCAGAAGCTATTGCAATTCGCCAGCAATGTCCAACCTGCAGCAAACAAGCCACTGCAATCCCTATGGGTGTCAATCCAAGGGGATTGAAGCCTTGCCAAATTTGGCAAATGGATGTTACACAATATGCACCATTTGCCCCATGGAAGTATTTGCATGTTTCAATTGATACCTTTTCAGGATTCATCATGGCTACCCCCCAAAGGGGAGAAGCCACCAAACATGTCATTAATCATTGTATTCGGACCTTTGCAGTGCTGGGATGTCCAAAAGAACTCAAAACAGATAATGGCCCTGCTTATAGCAGTCAAGCCATGGCAGAATTTTGTCATCATTGGCAAATCACACACAAATTTGGAATTCCATATAATAGCCAAGGCCAAGCCTTGGTGGAAAGAGCTAACCAAACCTTGAAACATGCTTTAGATCGTTATAAAAATCAGAACGGGGGAAAACGAAACCCCAACCTCCCAGCAGTGCAAGAAACTCTTAATCTTTGCCTCTACACTCTAAACTTTTCCAACTTGACTGGCTATCCCTTAACCACAGCTGCAGAGCGGCATTTTTCTTCTTCTTCTTCTTCAGATCTCCCTAAGCCACTCTGTGCTCTCTCACCTTGAACAAACTTGTGTTGGTGCCTCAGTTTGTCCTAGGATTCTGTTCCTGCGCTATCGCAGTTCCCAATTGTGACCGTCGGAACGTCCGGCACACTGGGTCGGTGGCAAAGGGCAAAATCCTTCCATATTCAAGGTGTTCACCCTTGCGAGGGTCCCTCTAAATTCTCACCCCTGTTACGGGGCTCTAAGAGTTGAGGCCGGAACCCTGATCGGTCGCTCGACGCGACACTTCATATCTTTCAATTTTCTTTGCTGTTGCTATTACATGCTGTTTTAGGTTTTCCATGACTTCCGTTATTGTTTTTTCCTCCAAGTTATATTTTTTTGTGTAAACTATTTTTCAGCTTTTTGTTCTTTAGTTTTCCTTCTTTCAAGTATTTCAATTTGCTGACATCTCATAGTGTTTTGTTTTATTTTCAAGTGTAATTTTCCACTTTGGTGTTCCAGTGGGTTTCTTTTTTGGCATTTTATAACCCAATTCTGCAGTTATAACGGCAGCTGCACTGTACATTAGTTGGTTTGTTTCATACAGTGTGCTGGATGGGATGGAAGTTAAAATGTTGTTCACAGCATTTAGTAAATCTTTCACTCATTTGCTATGCACTTCACGGATGGCAGGCAGTCCTTTTCTTTCTGTGTTTTCTTTGATGTGGTTTTCAATCTTTTCTTTCAGCATTTTCACTAGATTACTTAACTCTACACTTTCAAGTTGTTGCACAGGGGAGTCTTCATCCTGTGTGGTGGCTTCTTCTGCTGGTTGGTCAGTTTGTTGGTCAGTTTGTTCAGGTATTGGAACAATTTCTTCAGCCTGTTCAACATCATTGCTTGTTGTTTTCTTTTTAGCTAATGTTCCTAGATGTTGAATTTCCACATCTGTAAAAACTTTATTAAGGATGATGAGACGTCTTTGATCCATTAATCGTTGTTCAGTTATGTCACTTTCTGGGTGCTTTTCCTTCCACAGTTGCATCATTCTTTTTTGAAATCCCCTGGCTGTTAGTTCTGCCTGGTTCTGCATTGGATGATTTCTCGATTTGCTTTGGTTGTCCAGGTTTTGTGCTTTTATTCCAATTGCTTTACAGTTGTATGCTCTGGTTCCTTCCTCAGCAGTAACAACTGAGCCCTGTGGCCCATTTTTTAACAGATGTCCAGGAGCCATAGCATCTGACATGATCCTTGTTTACCCGGGTGACGACCAATCTGGTATGGAATTTTTTTTATTTCTTCTCATCATTGGTGATGGGAGGTGCCTGGGTTGGTTCATGATGGCTAAGCCACTACCAATCCGAAGACCGGTAATCCCATAACCATAGGGACTGCACCCGATAGCCGTCCAGCCACGAGTTGTTGTTGTTTTGTTGTTGTTGTTGTTGTTGTTGTTGTTATTATTATTATTATTATTATTATTATTATTATTATTATTATTATTATTATATTAGATGCAAACTTATATCTACTGGCTGAATACTGCTGTAGTTGTTGCACAAAATACATTCCAACAATGTATTCCAACACAGTGGTGAGAATGCAGTATTGCAGGCTAACTCTGCCGACTGCCAGCAATTTGATCCTGAGTGGCTCAACTCAGCCTTCCACCCTTCCAAGGTCAGTCAAATAAGACCCAGATTGTTGCTGGCAATATGCTGCCTGCGTCAACCAGTCAGAGAGTGTTGCAAAACACTATGAAGCACTATATAAGTCTAAGTGCTGTTGCTGTTGCTATTCCAATGCACCCTGGTTGCTATTTTGTCAGGCTGTTGTTTGTAGTCAGTCTGTGCATCTTCTTGAGAGCAGCTAAGTGGTCCACTGTTTCTTCAGCTTCTTTGCAGAGGTGGCAATTTTCTGTCTCAATTCCGGCTTTGTATACATTTGTTATTAAGGCTTGGTCATGTGCAGTCAGAATTAGCCACTCTATCTTCTTCAACTTTGTTGCTCTTAGCCATTGTCAAGTCTTGTTGTTGCTTGAATTGCCTGCTATTTTTAAAAATGTGCTGGCCATATAATACATTGCCTTGCCATGTGTCTTTTCTGTTATTCATTTTTTATAGGTCAGTTTGGACTCTTTGGTATTCAATAATCTTTCATGATTCATTAGCTTCACTACATCCTATTTGGTGTCCTTCAGATATTCTTCAAATGCCCTTTTTTCTATTTCAACTGTTTGGTGTACTTAAAACATTCTACACCTACCTATCCTCCATGGCAAATAGAGTCGCTCTCTTCTATTGTGGATAAAGGGCATGTTTCATTGTAATTATTTTCTGGTTTTCCTATTAAGAACTTTTAATTCTCCTTGAGTCCAGTCCACTATTCCAGCTGTTGGAATAACTGGAATTGCCTAGGTATTAATTGCCTTGATGGTATTTCCTCCACAGAGTTTGGACTTTAAGTACTTCTTCA
The DNA here is from genome assembly GCF_964194415.1 of Vipera berus. NCBI lineage: Eukaryota > Metazoa > Chordata > Lepidosauria > Squamata > Viperidae > Vipera > Vipera berus. The sequence continues at coordinate 26,149 of NW_027673614.1, forward strand.
CTTTTTCTGATGTTTAAGATCTTTAAGATCTTTTTCACCTCTTCTGCAGTATATTATTATTATGCATCTCCTCATTAAGAGAACAATGATTATTGAATATATTTATGCTTCAGTTGGTCTACCTGTGAAGATCATGGGTTCTCCATCTCTGGAAAATTCATGGCTACCTTTCATTTTTAGTTAATTGCTTTTCTTTCACGTTGCAGAGGATTAGACCAAAATATTTTTGTGGTCCCTTCCAATTCTACCATTCCATAATGCTATGATATATGGGTTTAAATATGCAGCATTAGATTGAGATCACATTCAAATGGAAACTAACTACATTTCTTCCCAACAGTCATATGATTTAATTTAGTATATCTTGCTACTCAAATCACTGTGGAGGATAATGTACGACTCTCTGCTTGGAAAGGAATACTTTTCCCCTTATACCATTATACTCACAATACACTTCATTACGCATAAATCCTAGCAGTACACAATACATTCCTACTGTGCTGTTTGTAACTGAGAAGAGTAGCTTATCTCTCAACCTGTTTTGGCTTTTTGCTAGATGGCAATGAAAATTTACATATTCCATGATTGCTAAGTAAAAGCAATCAACTAATTCTAATAAACCATTGCACACCAATAAGAAGGTCTTCATTCTTAAAGCAGCTAGCACTTTAAGAGATAATACGCTGAGTTGAGCTTCCTCTCTGCAAAACTGGGTAGACTTTGAGCCTTTATAAATATTTGCTTTATTTACAAATATCAAAGACAAGTATATGTGGAGCCAAAGGGACAGTAGACTGGTGTAGACAGATGATCTGTCAGACAACATTGGGGGCCAGAGGAAACAGCCCCTCTTGTTTATTCTGCTTTCTTTGGGTGACGGGGAAGACAAGAACAAGAACAGCAGCATTACTGTGTGATGGGAGGAGGGAAGTTAGCATGTTACATAAGACAGCAAAAGATTTCAAAATCTTTCTGGCTTGAAATAATAATAATAATAATAAAAAAGAACTGTCACTGCTTTAAGCCATAGCTGAGTTGCAAGCTGGGTAGCCCAGTGGGAGCCACACTACCAAGAATGCCCTGGAGTGAGACACTGCCAAGATATGCCAGATAACACAACTCCCCGTGGGCTGTTCTGAGGGGAATGCAAAGCAGCATTGGACTCCTGGTTATTTCAGCTCTTGAAATAAGAGGAAACCATTTGATACAATCAGTGGTGAGATTCAGCCAGTTCGCACCACTTTGGCAGAACCGGTAGCTAATTTTTTGTTGCCCAAGCCCAGAATGGACTTCCGGAAGTGGCATCCACACAGAGAACTGGTTGTTCACATATTTGAATCCCACCACTGGGTACAATGCCTGAAGGTTAAACTCTACATTCTGTGCAAATAAGGGGAAAGGTCTCCTTCAGCTTGGCATCTTCCAGATATATGGACTTTTAACTCCCAGATTCCTCAGCAATCTCCCTGCTTGGCAGAAGAATTCTGGGAACTGACATTCAGACATTTGGAGGACCATCAGGTTGAAGAACAGTATGGTGGACAGAGTGCAGTTTTAGACATTAGAAAGTTGGCTGTCTGGTGCGAAAGATCAGGTCCGTGTGTGAAGATTCAGTTTAACTGATTTATTGTTAAAAGCCTATGTATGGCAATCTTCTCAACACTTGTTAGAGTTAGATAAGGTTCAGCAGCAGTCAAAGGTGGTGGCGGCATGGGCTTAGTTCATTTGTGGCTTTGTAGGGATTCTAGGCTGATCCCCTTTTCACCCTTCCTCTGGCTCTGCCAGTCCTTCTCCTACCTCAGCTATTACACAATCATACACACATTACATTTCTGAGGGTGGAATTATCAATGTGTGCTTCTTCTTCATTATAACTAAAAGATGTGGAATTAGCTATCTCCAGAAATACCTGCAGAGAGTTTGGATGGGAGAAGGTAGACTGCTATAATTCCTGCATACTAAGAGGAAAAATGAGGAGAAAAATCTGCTTCTAACAGAAGATTTTATTCTTTCACTCTGGAAAATCATTTGCATTTTAAATACAACAAAATGAATTTAGAAAAGAAATGTTGCCCTTTGGCTGAGCAAAGAAATATGCTGATTTTAGACTTTTGCAGAAGGTTACTTTTCACATTTAAATAGTGGGGTCTGGAAAGTTGCTGAATGTTCTTTTTCAGGACATGCACCTACACCAAATCTGCATTTGATCCAATTGTATCTTCTCTCCTGTCAACTATAGGCAGGAAAAATGAATACTAATCTTAATATAATAAAATGCAACACTTCTTCATCACTGGTCTATTTAGTTAAAACACAAGGAAATTATATGGAATTTCTACATTTTTTTGTTATTTGTTAATAGGCAGCATTGATGCCCAACTATATTGTGCAAACCACATCAATATTGCCCTTACAATGCCCCCCTCCCGAAGATATATGGGAGAAAGAGAAAGAGAAAAGAGAACATTTTTTCACTTTTATTGGAAAAAAGAGAAGCACATTTTCTTTTACAGATACAAGCTTTTGATTTGGCATTTCATTTCATGGTTTGAGAATTGCCTCTCAATAGTTATCCAATTTGTCATTTCCAGAATCCTTAACATTCTGCAAAACTTCATGCTTCCTTGTCTGTCTTCAGTATTCACAACACACAACACAACACAACACACACACACACACACACACACACACACACACACACACACACGGAAAATGAGACATTTGTTTCCACCAGAGTAATGGATTGAAAATCAAGGCTGCAGCCAGCTGTCTTTAACCAAGAGAAGCACTCCCTTGCTCTGCTTTCTGCTCTACTCTGTGACTCCGAGGGCTTAGAAGCTGTATATCATCGTCTGACTTGTCCAGATATTCTGATGGTGCCCGTGTTTGACCAGCCTAGGTGATTCCTGGCTTGGTATCTCCTGAGGTTGACATTCCACCGATTCAGATGGAGCAGCTTCTTCAGAGTCTGATTCCTGGACCTAACACTGTTATTTTAAAAGTTTTACTATGTTATGGCGGAGAAGAGACTCAGCCTTCCATCCTTCCGAGGTAGGTAAAATGAGGACCCAGATTGTTGGGGGCAATTAAGCTGACTTTGTAATAATGCCGCTTGGGGGGTGTGTGAAAGCCCTAATAAGCAGGCATATACATAGAATGAAGGCTACTGCTAAGCTTGTAAGCCGCCCTGAGTCTTCGGAGAAGGGCGGGATATAAATGGAATTAAAATAAATAAATAAATAAAAATAAATAAAACTCAATTGAAATGTACTCTTTCAGCTGTTGGTAGACTCTGGAAATACAGATTTTTCCTTAAAAAAAGCTCATATCCGCCTCAAGAAGTCAGCCAAACTGCTCCATCCATTTGGCACAACTTTTCTCTCCATTCAATCAATCCTATTCTCTCCTTCCCACAGAGGCCATTCCATATAAAAGTATTGTTACAGCGCTAACAAGAAAACAGTATAGCTCAGGGGGCCAAATGATACATTACTAGACTAGAGTACAGAAGACAATTTTCTGCAACCTGATCCTCAAGGTGTCACGTTAAGTGGGAATTAATGGAAGTTGTAATTCCAGAGTATGTAGAGGGTAGCAAATTGTGGCAGAATGGCCTAGAGGACCAGCTAGACAGCTAAGCACTTTAGAAATGACCTGTCCTTCTGTCTTTTTGGAAGGCACAAGGGGGCATCAGTGTCAGAGAAGATGCCTCAATTAAAGTACTATTTTGTGCAAGAGATGCAGGCAGGCAGGAAGTTGAGACGGAAACGAGATTGTTTGAAGAAGGTCTGCAATCTTCTACTTTTTTCCAATTTAATGCTCTTTAGAGGGGAATTGTCGAGTAGTGGCTCCCATCATCTTCAGAACCAATGATCGTCGGACATGATTTGATTTTGCTTGAGTTTCCTGGAGAAGGAGAAGTTAAATTTGAATATGCACTTGAATATGGCATGGGTCTGGATTACCTACGGCAGCACCTGCGGCCAGCGTCAACTTCCCTCCATCCAGTGCGCTCCCACAGAGAGGGCCTCCTCAGGGTGCCTCTGATCATAGAATGTCGACTGTTGGCCCCCAGGGGGAGGGCGTTCTCTGTGGGCGCGCCAGACCTATGGAACCGCTTGCCGGTTGAGCTCTGGATGGCCCCCGACCTTCACTCCTTCCGGCGGGATCTAAAAACTTACTTATTTGAGCAATCCAGCCTGGTTTGATGGGTTTGGGGTTGGGTTTTTAACATGGTTTTAATTATTGTATATATCGGGCACAATTATTTAATTGTTTTTTTAACTTTTGTACTTTGTTTTTTAATATTTATTGCTCTGTACACCGCCATGAGTCCTTCGGGAGAAGGGCGGTATAAAAATTTAATAAATATAATAATAAATAAATATATGCTCAGCCTGGCTAATTGAGAAGAAACAAACTCTGGAGTCCCTGTGCTTTCTCTGTGTTTGTGCCTTTGACGAAGAAAAATGTGCACACATGTACTCAGAGATACACCCCCAAGCTCAAGATTTTTAGAAAATAAAATGCAGTGAGACAGACCCCTAATAATGATGGTTAAATTGTAGGCAAAGCCCTGATTCATTTATACTGTTACTTAGTTGGTAAGCTAAGGTAAAGCCAGCTTGACAGACAAAACTGAACCTTTTTAATTATTCCGACATGCCCAGTGGTACCTTGTTATTCACAATCTCTGCCATGGAGGACACAGCCTGGCCAGACTAATGATGCATCTAATCCAGTATCCTCCTCCCGTCTGCGACAGTGGCTAAGGCTGCCTATTCCAGACAAATCCTACAACCCCCCACAATTCATCTAATTATGTAGTACTATACAATGGGGATTTTTTTTTCAGTGCCTCAGCTGGCAATCAGCTTATGCCCTGAAGCATCTGGATTGAAAGGAGAAAAGATAAGATAAAATAAGTTGCATTTCCGACTTCCCACCTCTTGCTTTTAACTATTGCTTTGGCTTTGCTTTTGTTATTTGCTAATGGCTCTCTCTGCTAGCTTTTCTTTTTTGTTCTTTTTCTTTTTTTAAAAAAAAAACTAATAAAAATATATAGCCTGGAGTACTGGACTATATTCTGGATAGTCCTCACTACTATATGTCTCTTGAGTAAGTGGGTGGCCCTGTGAGTAGCTGCAGCATCAGGCTTCGTGCTCAAGAAATCAAAAGAATGCATGAAATGCAATGTTAGGATTATGATTCCCTGCCTTTAGTGAGAGTATCATTTATGAATTTATACCCCAAAGATAGAAGACAATGTACAGAAGAAATAAAAAGTAATAGTGCAAAGTAACAGCTGTTATTATAGTTGGTTGCCTAGCCAGCCAGATGTTCAGACTGGATTTGCCATTTTTATCCACCTATTGACTCCTTCCCAAGGAGCTAGGATAGGCAGGTGTCATTGTTTGATGGTGTTAAACATATTGTTGCAGAAGTGGTGGGATTCAAATACCTGATCTTATTGGATGCAGGCCTGGGCCCCCGAGGCCTAGAACTGACTTATGGAAGTGGCATCCATGCACTTCTGGCAGGCTGTTCTAGGCCCGGGAGGCCTAGAACAGACTTCCAGAAGTGGCATCCACGCACCTCCGGTAGGCGTAGACTGGACTTCTGGAAGCGAACTGGTGCGAACTGGCTGAATCCCACCACTGTGTTGCAGGATGAAAACTATTTCAAGTAAAACTGCCTTTTGCAATCGACTGATGGGTGATTTCCCCCCCCCCAATAATTATGGTTCATTGCACAGTCAGATGTTCAGACTGGATTTGGCATTTTTATCCACCTATTGACTCCTTCCCAAGGACATGGAATAGGCAGATGATGCTATTTGGCCTATTAAAGGTACCATCACAGGACGTAAGCTGTTCCAAGGAAAGCGACCTTTTGTAATTGTTAATGCACTGCTGATTGTATTTTACAAGTGTGCTTCATGTCAGAGTGAAAATAAAACTGGTCTACTGTAAATGGGAGAAATTAGGTGAAGAAATGGCTTTACAAGCTGCAAAACTGTGATCAATATCGGAGCAAATAAAAACGTAAAGCAAGAACTGGAAAGTTGCAGTATGTCTCTTTGAACGCCCGTGGACCCGCCAGATTTTCAGGAAATCACTTGATAATTGTTGGATGTCTAGATTTCATTGGAAGACAAATAAATTTACTACAAATATTTTTGTAGTAAAAAAAACTGGTACAAGATGTTCTGCTGCTGATGTATTATAGTGTTGATTGTCAAAATGGATTATTTGTATTCCAAAAATGACTGGAAATTCAACAATCAGGTTGGATCACTTTTTTATTTTGGAGGGCAATGTTCTAAAACTCAATAATTCTGGAAGGTGATTTATTACAGAAAGAAACAAGTGTAAATGGTTGAATTCTTTTCCCTGCCAGCTGTTTTCCTGCTAAACATCACCAAACTTTTTAACCCTATGCAATATATAGAGTTGGCTTTGGAGATGATAACAACTCCAAGATACTTTATGCCTCTTACTGGAAATTATACATAATTCCTTCTCTAGAAGAATGACAGACTTGGTTGGCTGCAGCAATATGTACCTATGTGAAAAATAACTAAATTTTAACAAAATACCAGATCTAATACAGAATTTAATTGGGAAACCATTTTCGAATTATAAATTGGCATAAGAACTTGCAGAGTATCCAAAATTTCAATTTTTCTGAATTTCTGAGATTTTAAAATATTAGATTCTGCATGCTAAGTTAGGGAGAAACTCTTGTCATGTGTTAAATTTGAATAATGATTTTTATTATACTGGCTGTCTTTTTAATTTAATGAATGTTGATCTGATTCTAATAATAGTTTTGAAGTGCCAAATTGATGTAAGATTATTTTGTATGTGGTATTAATCTAATGCTTCTTTGAAAATTTTTTGTTCACTTGTATATTGTTTGTAAATCTCTCTGCTCTTTTGCTCTTTTCTTTTTTTGCACTTTTTCTTGTTTCTGCTTTCACATATCTATATTAAAATAAAATATGTCTGTTTGTGTATGAAACAGAAAGAGAGAGCGCAACTAATGTGCTCTAGACAGACTTGCAAGATGCTCCTGAGCTGCCAGAAATGGTTCTTTACAGCTGCTCGCAGAAGATACCAGTTATTGCTATGAATTACAAAAAAGTTCTACAAAAATATTAGACCACACAACCCAGAAAGAGGGCTATAGATCAAGGTTTAAAATCCCATTTATACAAGCAACTAAAGACAATTAGCACCGTTCCAAAACCAGCCTAAAACAGAATCCAGGTTAGACTTCTCATCCAAGAGCTGAGGAAGCTTCTTGGATGAGAAGTGAAATGTCTTCAAAGAAAAACAAGAAAGTCCAGTTGTCTGGTGAAAAAGCACCTTTGGGAGAACCATGACCTGGATGACTGAGAATCTCCATAGGCAATCCAGGTTAGACATTTTTACCTCTTTCTACATAAGTAAAAGAATTTCCCTCTGCTCCAATTTACCTGGACTTCTTCTGAGTTTCCTGGAGATTGCAGCCACTTATCAGAGGGGGAGACAGAACAGCCTTGTTTCATTTGGACTCCATCCAGGAAATTGTGCCTTAATTTTGAAAGAAATCTATTTTTCCTTTCCCTTTCTTCAGCAGGTGAGCGTAGAAACCTGGGTATGTGTCCAAGTTTATGAGATGGAAACATCTCCCACCCTTGAAGATGTAGATTATTGTGTTCGAAGTAAAGGAATCTGTATTCCATCACTGAGCTTGTAAACTTTGTATTCTCTGCTGCATATGATATTTAAAACTATAGAAATTCAAACAACGATATTTAAAACTATAGAATTCAAACAATGGCTTATGCATGTTTTGAACCTATCTGTTCATTGGAATGTCATATATTAGCCTGCATTTCTACCTTTATTTTAGTTTAACAAACAAGAAGCTGATGGGAAATCTTATTTTCTTGTTTGGAGTTACATCCATTCAAATCCCCCTAATTTTACAAAGAAGTTTGCAAGCTGCCTGCATAGGAGTCGTTACTAACCTTTTAGAATCCTCTAGACTGCTGGTTCAAGACTATTCCATACATTTATTGATGAAATTAAGATGACATTTCAAGTTTGAAGCTCAGGGATTTGCTCTCTTTCAACCTGGAATGGACCATAGGATCTAGCAAATGCTACTCTCTTAGGAAAATCACATTTAAGTCCTTAAAATATAAGAAAATGTTAATCATTTAATCTTTCTGCTTCTCTTTCCCAACCAGACTTCAATGGAAGTTACTCTTTGATGTAAAATATATTCCTTCTTATTAAATGCCCCCTCTGGTCATTGTTCAAGACAGTGCTATTGATGACATTTTAATTCTGTACCATATTTGAATATATCGTAGGAATTATTATTTTTTTGGTACATATTTAAAATGCATAAAAAGGAAGAGCTTGTGAGAGAGGAGAAATCGACATCGGTAACTCTTCTGCACAGAAAGTCTTGCAGGTAAAGTTAAAATATGAAGAAAAAGTCTTGCTAAGAAAACAGTTTTAGGCTGTTTAAAGGTCACCTGCGCTTTTCCTTGCTATGATTGGAGTGCAGTATGTACAAACTCATAATATTCATTTCATGGGCTGTTCTGGCAGTTCAGAAGCAGCTTGCTTTACATTAAACTGGTTCAGAATTCAAATTTTAATTCTGATTTCAAATTTCGGGTATTTTTTTTCAAAGAAATCACCCAATGACTATTCCACTCCTACAGCCCCAGTTAATTGCGTTTGGAAATATTTCAAAGATTAATAATGACCCCTCTGCAAAAATAAATTGGAGTGACTTTCAGACAGGTTAGTTAAGGAGCATTTCACTTTTAAAAAGAAGAAAAGAAAAGAAAATTGTTGATAGCTTCATGTTTTGACCTAATTGGACCCTAAAGTTGCATTTCAGTAGGCTGAAACACTACATATGTCTTTCCAGGAGAAGTACCGGTATGTTTATACTGTTGCTTAGCAAGCAATTGTCATCTCAATGGTGCACAGTGTCGATATGACTCTTCCTTTTAAAAATCTGGCAGGTTTTTTTTAAGTAGTGATCTTTTGTGGAAAGAAGATCCCTTTTGTCTTCTTTTGTGGCTTCAGCAATTTTAGTTTATTATTATTATTAGACTTATAATATTTTCCATGAAGTCAACAAACTTCCCAATGGTATATAACATGCATACCTAGATACCCATCACTTTATTCCCTTTGCAAATAGTGCAAATAGTCCTCAATTGACAACCATTTGTTTAGTGACTGAAGTTACAACGCCACTGAAAAAAGTGACTTATGACCTGATTTCATACTTACAACCATCTTATTAAATCTTATTAAAATTGGAATGCTTGGCTACTGGCATGCATCTTTGACAGTTTCACTGTCATGTGATCTCCATTTTTCACTTTCCTAGCCAGCTTCAGTCAAGCAAAGTCAATGGGGGAAAGCCCAATTAACCACACGATTCACTTAACAACTGCAGTGATTCACTTAACAACGGTAGCAGAAAAGTGCGTAAAATCAGGTAAATGTCACTTAACAACTGCCTTGCTTAGCAGCAGAAATTTGGGGTCATAAGTCCAAGACTACCTATAACATACAGAGCATGGAAAAGGAGTGAGAAATAGTCAGCAGAAGAAATAAGACCTAAGCGGAAAGAAAAAGAAATCATACTAAAACTGCTTTACATTCATGCCCTTTGCTATATAGGTAGTCCTTGACTTACAACAGTTCATTTAGTGACAGTTCAAAGTTACAATGGCACTGACCATTTTTTCACACTTAAGACCGTTGCAGTATCCCCACAATCACGTGATCAACATTCAGACGCTTGGCAACTGACTCATATTTATGACGGTCACAATGCACCGCGGTTATGTGATCACCTTTTGTGACCTTCTGACAAGCAAAGTCAACAGAGACGCCAGATTCACTTAAGAACCGTGTTACTAACTTAACCTCTGCAGTGATTCACTTAACAACTGCGGCAAGCAAGGTCGCAAAATGGGGCAAAACTCACTTAACACATGTCTCGTTTAGCAACAGAACGTTTGGGCTCAGTTGGACTTACTGCTCAATGCCTCACAAACCATTCTAACTTCGTTCATTCTGACTTTGCCCATGTCCATCCCTTGCTTCATACATAACCTTTTGTTCTTTAAACTTCACCTCTCATTTCCCGGGGGGGGGGGGGCTCAGCTATATCCAAATGAAACTTTTGCCATTTTTCCCCCTTTGCTTGATCCTGTTCTGTACCAGCCTGCTACCGGCCCTGCAGAAAAGGCAGGGACAACCCCTTTACAAACGGCAAGAGGCTGGAATTAAGCCTGCCAAATTTATTAAGATAAAACAGAGCAAAACAAGACACCAACCATGAAACAGGAGCTATGAAACAGGAACTAATCAAGTGGTTGCCTTCAGCAAACCAGCCCTCCCACGCATTCCCCTTTTATACAGTTCAGGGTGTGGCTTCTCTCTGCCTCCTTCCGAGGTGCCCCATTGCCTTCCTCTGTTTACTCCTGATTGACTGCCTCCTGCGTCGGGCGTCCTTGAACAGGGCCAGCTGTGGGTCATCTTCATCCACGCTGTCAGGCTCACACAGCTGGGTCTCCATCGTGACCAGGTGGGAGGGGCCTGGCTGAGGGCTCTCATCAGCAAGCTCTTCAACACCCCCCTCCTCCTCTGAGTCGTCCAACCCAACTGCCGAACCCACAGGCTGACCCTGAATCACAACAGACCCATTCATTCTTCCATCCTATATATGTCTGAAGTTGGATTCCTATTCAGGCTCTCTGCATGTGTTTTTCATACTTTTATTTTTTTTTTATATTCAGTCCACCTGAATTCATTGTGTATATTTAGATATTGGCTCAAAAATGCAAAACTAGTTCAGATGGAAATGCAGATGAGACCAATTCTCCACATTTGCATTGATGGCGCTCTGAAAAATATTTGTTTCAATATTCTTTCCTTGTGGATTCTGATCCAAGAGTCCTGGATAAAATGACTGTGATTAGATTAAAAATTGCCCCATCACATCCACTCTAACACTATATTGCCAGTGATGTTTTTTCAGCACTCATCATCTAGATGATATTAAAGCTGCTAGCAAAGTCTCTCCTATCTCAAAAGTGGAAGAGAGAGAAAGAGAAAGAGAAAGAGAAAGAGAAAGAGAGAGGGGTGGGAGTGGGGGAGAGATTACTTATTCTCTTTGTATTCCTTCTTGGCTTCAAACAAGCTAACAGCACTCCTATCTGCTTACATAACTGTGGATTAAATAATACTTTTGACAGAGGTGCGAGACCATGTTCTAAAAGGGTAGCTTTTAATGCACACATGAGCCAAGTCAGTTTTTATGTGAGAGCTTCTTTAAAAAACCCACAGTGAAATGCAACAAATAACGCACATTAAAAATGATCATATGAGAATAAAACAAAACTGAACAATATGAAAGTAGACTTATTAATTCAGAATAATGGTTCCCTTCGCTGAGAATGCTGCTTTCCTTTTTGCCCAATAATCAGTGTTACAGAGGAGATATACCATTGCACAAAGTAATAATGGAATATTCTTTGATGGTCCCATTTTCAATTTTTGGCAATTTAAGGGCAAATTCACTCAGGAACATGTGTCACTCCATGATCTCAGTAACTAGTGTGATTGCTTGTCTGAATGAGGCTCTCTTTACCAACGTGATAAACCCTGTAGTGTATGCCTTTAAAGCATACATGGAAATGTTAGCACAGCAGGGGGCTGGACAGCTCCAGGCTATAACCGATTTGGTGGGAAAGCCTGAATAGAGCGAGTCGTTGACAGCCCCAGGGCATGGTGAGCCCTGGCGGGAAGCCAGGGTTTAAATCCATTGGCCACCTGCACTGGCGGGAAGCCCAGGTTTAAATCTATTGGTCACCATTCACCTGGGCAGGTATAAAGAGACGCCAGGTAACCCTTTTGCTCCAGCTTCATTTCTGACTCAATAAAGAAATACTACCCAGCTCAAGTGTCCGTCTCTCCGTACAACCACGCGACATTGCAAACCCTAAACCTGATTTAAGAGAACCACACTTGTTATATTTCCTCGGCACTGATGTCAGTTAAGTGAAGGTGATATTTTCCTGCATGTGGTCTCCTGACCCTTATACAGGTGAGACCTAAAAAACAATAAAATGCAAATATTGAAGTAAAACAAATCTAAAGGAAAAGCTATACAGCAATACAAACATTAGTTTTAACCATTTTTTTTAAAAAAAACCCTACCAGCAGTAGTATTCAATAATGATTAAAATCAAACACAAACCTTATCATTTTCAATCCGAGATATACAGTATAACAACTATTAGATCCTTAACTGTGTTTAAGGTGACATTTGTCAGTCTCCTATGGTAAAAAATATTATTTAGAAACTAGACATCTCAGAAAGATTAGGCAAAAAGTAGAATTCTCTCAAATATTTATATCAAGAAGGACATAATGTACTGAAGATCATACTAAGTTTTGTTCCACTGAGGAAAAAGCTGTTCTAAACTGAATACAGTATGTCTGTTGATCCGCTCTTGTTTCTGAATAGATGTGGATAATCCGTAACCAGAAATGAATGAAGGAATGTAACGTCATGATATAGTAGCCCACTATTGCTTAGTCTCTGTGGGTATTTTAATTTCATTTCATTTCAATTCCAATTTAATATTTATTATTTTGATTCCAAGGCTTCCTGAATTTTCATGTCTCTGCGTGGCTCACAAATAAGAAATTAAAAGACCACCAAAATGTGTTTTTAAAGTAACTGACCATGGAGACTTAACAGCAAAAAAGGCAAATGATTATCCTAACCCAAGACCTGAGACGCCTAATTAAGTTTTCAGAAGACTGCCACAAGACAAAAAAGGTGAAAGTATAAATCTCTACCAACTCTATCATAGCCAGTCACTAGCTTTTCTTTTCCTTTTTTTTTCTTTTCTCTTAATCTGTTTGGCTTATGTAATCTTTTTTCTCCCTTCCCTTTATTTTTTTGCCATTTTTTCATTAAACGAACATAGCATCATTTAATTATGCTTTTTTGAGTGTATTTAGGTATTTTGTCAATGTTGGGGGTAATTTGTATTGAAAAATTATGTGTGTGGGTGTGTGCGTGCGCACACACACACACATACATATATATAGTTATGATTAGTCCTTAGATGTTTAGCTTTGTTCTTTTTCTAATTGTTCTTTTCAAATGTTAATGTAGGTTTTTTACAATGTCATAATTATGCATTTGCTTGGAGTGTCGAGCTGGGCTTTTTTAAAAAAATAAAAGGACTGATTTTTAATAAATCAAGTGATTTGGAATTGGCCTTTTAAATATAAAATTTCTACTCCATATCGGAGAAAGTTAAAAACAGTGACTTTGAGTTTAGCTCCCTAACAGTGAATGGATGGAGTACAAATATCCTGTGTGGACCAATCATTTGGGGTTATCAATAGAAGAAAATGTGAGAGGGATCTCGGAGTCTTAGTAGACAATCACTTCAATATGAGCCAGCAGTGTGCTGCAGCTGCCAAAAAAGCCAACACAGTGCTAGGCTGCATTAACAGAAGGATAGAATCAAGATCAAGTGAAGTACTAATACCACTTTACAATGCTTTGGTAAGGCCACACCTGGAATACTGCATCCAGTTTTGGTCACCACGATGTAAAAAAGATGTCGAGACTCTAGAAAGGGTACAGAGAAGAGCAACCAAGATGATTAGGGGGCTGGAGGCTAAAACATATAGGGAACGGTTGCTGGAATTGGGTATGTGTAGTTTAATGAAGAGAAGGGTGAGGGGTGACATGATAGCAGTGTTCCAATATCTCAGGAGCTGCCACAAAGAAGACGGAGTCAAGCTATTCTCCAAAGCACCTGAAAGCAGGACAAGAAGCAACGGATGGAAACTAGTCAAGGAGAGAAGCAACCTAGAACTAAGGAGAAACTTCCTGACAGTTAGAACAATTAACCAGTGGAACAACCTGCCTCCAGAAGTGGTGAATGCTCCAACACTGGAGATTTTTAAGAAGAGACTGGACAGCCATTTGCCTGAAATGGTATAGGGTTTCCTGCCTGAGCAGGGGGTTGGACTAGATGACCTCCAAGGTCCCTTCCAACTTTATATTATTTTTATTATTATTATTAAAATAAAGCAGACATGTTAAACACAAGACCCAGGGCCCGGATCCGGCCTGTGAAGTGGTTTCATGTGGCCCGCGAAGCCGTCCTGAAAACAGTGAGGGAACGGCTCCCGCTGCCTTGGCCTCAGCCCAGGTCAGCCAGGAGCCAATGTACAATTTTGTGGTGGTCATCTATGCTGAAATACATTCAGTCTTAGCTCCACAAGGCCATCTGGAAACAGGGACTGGCCCCTGCCATGTCAGCACTGTCCCCTGGGTGCACGCTGGAGAGGTATCACCCTTTGTGAGGAATGAAGAAATGCACCATCGCCTGGAAGTGGCCAGCACATGGCCCTGCCTACTTCGGGCAGGCAAGGGGCTGGGCAGCATTGCGCTTCTCTTCAGATTTGTGCCACCTGGCTCAGCCTCTCAGCGCTGTGAGGAGAGCGCCCCGTTGCCTGCCGAAACTGGGCAGGCTAGGGGCTGGGCGGCATCATGCTTCTCTTTGGATTTGCACTGCCTGGCTCAGCCTCTTGGTGCTGTGAGACAGTGCCCCACTGCCTGCTGAAACCAGGCAGGCTGGGGGCCGGGTGGCATTGAGCTTTGTACCACCTGGCTCAGTCTGTCGGCGCTGTGAGGAGAGCGCCCCACTGCCTGCCAAAACAGGGCAGGCTGGGGGCTGGGCAGCATTGCACAGGTAATGTAGACTCTCATGCTGCTCATGGCATTCCACCCCCCGAGCCCACCAAGCCGGATATGTGAAGTAGGCAAGGGCCATGTGCTGGCCACTTCCAGGCAATGGTGCATTTCTTCATTCCTCATGAAGGATGACACTTCCTCAGCTACATTTCTTGCCTGTTTTTTTCCCACCACTCTGTAGGAAGGAAGGAAGGAAGGAAGGAAGGAAGGAAGGAAGGAAGGAAGGAAGGAAGGAAGGAAGGAAGGAAGGAAGGAAGGAAGGAAGGAGAGGGAGGGTCTGAGGGAAGTCCTGCCTTAGTCCTGCCGTGCTCTCCCTTTCACCATCCCCTTGCCCCCTCTTTCTGGCCTATCCTGGGGGGTCTCCCATCCTATTGCTAAGGAAGCTTTGGATACAAAGCCAGGTCTCCTCACATGGAGAGGGAGTGGGCCTCCCTCTGACTTTGCCCTCGTACCCATCATGAGCAACCTGGCTAAGGAGAGCAAGCACGGCAACTGGGCACCCCCTTGGGAGGTAGATGTTATCTTAGGAAACTGTGAGGAAATGTTGAAAGTAAAACAGATTTGACTTGCAAATATATCTGATATTATATCTGTTTTTACTGTTTGGGAAAGACACCCTAGATCAGGGACATTCAACCTTAGCAACTTTAAGACCTGCGGGCTTCAATTAACAGAATTCTGGAAGTTGGAGTCTTAAAGTTGCCACTCCTGCCCTAGGTGAACTATTATAGATGATAATAGTTAATAATTAATATTTTACTTCTCATCCTCCTCACACTCATCTGCAAAACACAAAACAAGAAATCAGTTGTGATAGGCTATTCAATATTATATGTCCAGGGTATACACAGATACCCACACTATGTAAAAAAATCACTCACCATTTTTTCTGTTAGAAAGGCATTATGAGATTTATCATATCGGCAGATCTCCTCAACATATTCATGGCTACCTGTGGGTTTCATTTTGATGTCCTATCTCAATTAAGTCTAGTGCCATTTATTCTGAGGTGGTTGTTTTTTCTTCTTCTTAGTATTGTTTTAGATTGCTTTGCATCGAAGGGCAATCTGGTGTTTATTCATCTGCCATTTTGTGATTCTCAGCATTTATCACATTGCGTTGGCCAGGTATTTCATTCACGACCTAGAGTAACAATCTGCTTAGTAGGAACAGGGGACGTTTAAAGTTTCTTGGTTTCATATAGGCCACAGTCTCTTATGAGCAGAACAATCAAAAGTCATTTGCCTGGAGGACTTGCCATTTGTCCGACTTGGCGGTTCATTTGCAGCCATGGCCGACTTGGGCCAAGATGAAGGGCAAAAGAATTCCATGCTAAAGTTGACTCTAATCCGTAAAATGCTTTCCCCTTTGTCCTTTTGCAGCTCGATCATTAAAGGACAAAACCCCACTGCTGAGAGCCACGATTGCACAAAGTATCATTTTGCTGATCTGAAATGAGACTCTAACTGCAACATACTCTCAGTTTAATAACTGCTGTTGCACAAAACACTATTTCATTTTTCCCAATTAACCCTCCAAGAAAATGGTGAATATTCAGCATAATTATTTCTAAGCCAGCAAAACACTCCTTCCATAGCTAGAGATAATGGAACAGAGTGGCTAACTATTTAGGACAATAAGTCATGAAACTGGTTCTCAGGGAGATGCAGAACACCTTGAAATTCTAACTAGCAGACGAATTGCGGAGAGAATGTTTCATATATACAAGGCTAGGAAGGAACTGAAAAACATCCCAGCTCCTCCTAATTGTATTAATTCCACTTTAAATTGTTTCTACCGGGTGAAATTAGAGGCAGAGTGAGAAAGACTGGCCAGGTTTGATGGTGGTATAATTATATATTTCAGAAGCTGATGGCGATGATGTTTGATTAGAGGAGAAAAATACTGCTGCTTTTATATTCCACCCCAAAACAGTATTTTTAGCAATAAGATCTCTGTGGAGGAATATATCCTCCAGAGAAGTATGCCTGGCACCTTTTCACTGCAAAATGAATAATTATCCCTTTTTTACCTGTTCAAAAGAAAAGATGATGTTTTGAAGTGCCTATAAATTTTATTTATTGATATCAGTCATACTCTGATCTCATTTAAGTTGATTGTCCACATAATATTTCTACTTTCTGAATTCAGCCATGGAGGTTTTCAGGATGTGGAGTTTACCTTCTGTTCTTTGTGTCAACTGAGAACATGTTGCGTGTCAAATTTATTCTGTTTAGCTTTCAAAATCAAAACCTATAAGAGAGAGTTGCAAATTGTCCCATATCAAGTTGTCAGTAAGCTTCACCTTAGAGCAAATTTGAACCTGATTTTTTTTACCTGTAATTTAGTCTTCTAGCATCTTTACCATAATGGCCCTCAGCAAAACAAATGTGTGAAAACTATTAGAGTTGACATTTGTTATGCAGCACTCCTTCCAAGATTAGAGGATTGATTGATTAGACTGATAAAAATTAAATGATGGAAATTAAGATGTATATAAAATGCTTAGCCATTATTCTCACTATTCTTACGGTATTTATAAATTAATTAGTGAGTTTTTGGTCAATGGGATTTTGAGCAGCAGAAGGTTCTTGACTTACGGCCATCTTAAGCCATTGCTGTCATTAAGCAGGTCACTTCATGACTGCACCTGATTTTACAACAGATTCCACAGTTGTTAAGCAAATGCTGTAGTCACTAAATGAATCCATTTTATCCAATGAGCGTGTTTTGCCAAAATTGGGCAAAAAGTGTAAAAAAAACCACAGTCACATGATCACAAGATTCTGCAAACATCCATAAATGCAAGCTGGTTGCCAAGCATACCAAATGAGTCACATGACCCTGAGTTGGTGGGGGTGGTATGGTTGTAACTTCAGCTTATCACTAAACAACCAGTTGTTAATTGAGGATTGCCTATACACAATAAGTAAAAAATAGCAAGAAAGAAAGAAAGAAAGAAGAAAGAAAGAAAGAAAGAAAGAAAGAAAGAAAGAAAGAAAGAAAGAAAGAGAAAGAAAGAAAGAAAGAAAGAAAGAGAAAGAAAGAAAGAAAGAAAGAAAGAAAGAAAGAAAGAAAGAAAGAAAGAAAGAAAGAAAGAGAAATAACGCAACATAGTATAAATTATGTTTTATCACATAATAGGCAATAGTTATCCAATAATCATGCTATGACCATTTGGAATGAAAGAAAGGAATGAATGAAAGGAAAAGTGGAATCAATCATATTTCTCAGGAGTGGGTTAATAATAATAACAATAACAACAATAATAATAAAGTTGGAAGGTACCCTGGAGGTCATTTAGTCCAACCCCCTGCTCAGGCAGGAAACCCTGTACCATTTCAAACAAATGGCTGTCCAGTCTTTTAAAAACTTCCAGTGTTGGGGCATTCACAGCTTCTGGAGGCAGGTTGTTCCACTGATTAAGTCTTTGCATGGATTTCTCAGAGGTGGGGTGGTAATATTCTCAACAGTTGTCCCAAAGATGCTTTCTCAAGAGGCAACTGGACTTTCTTGTTTTTCTTTGAAGACACTTCGCTTCTCATCCAAGAAGCTTCTTTAGCTCTGATTGGATGGTGGGGAGCGGAAGAAGCTTCTTGGGTGAGAAGTAAAACATCTTCAAAGAAAAATAAGAAAGTCCGGTTGTCCCTTGAGAAAGCACCTTTGGGACAACCATGGCCTGGATGACTGAGAATCTCCATAGACATTCTCAACAGTTCCTCTCTTGCTTTAATAGTATGTGAAAATGGCCCTGGCAGACAGGGGGAAGAACTGCAGACTAGATAACAATCAGACCAGCAGCTGCTGAGTTCACAGAAGGAATAGGGGCATGTCAAATACCTCAGAAGGGTCCTTTCCTACTTTCTTGGATTGCAAAAGCAAGGAACAGAGGGGAGAGAGGTACTTGCAGACTTGAAAGATTCTGTTAATATAATCTTACAATAAATTGACAGTACTTTGGGGTGGGCTTCTTGTCTAGACTACCTCACAAGGCTGGCATCAATCCTGCAAGTCTCCTGATCTCTTCCAAAGAAAAGCATAAAGACCCCTTGGAATTTTAGGAATGATCTCCACTATCTACCAAGTACCTAGCAGCAGTGTTGTTGCAACACCACAGCAAGTAGATGTATAAATCGCCAATTTTCAGAATGATAGTCTGTTTATACAGATTATAATACAACCAATACAAAAGCTGGGACAAAATTTTTATTAATCCACAGCAGCACAACAACAGGTGGCTCAGTTGCCTCTTGTCTGATCGTTGCCTAGTCTGTGGCTTCCCCTCCTGTCTCCAAAACCAAGGTCATTCTCGTACACCATTATATTTGAGCTTACCAACAGGGTTCAGCAAATGTCCCCTGGCCTCATTTCTGCAAGCTGTTTGAGCAAGAATTGTGAGTCCAAAATGATCTTTAAGGCACAGACCAGTTCCTTTTATGCGAGTGTAACCTCCTCAAAAGCTATTACTTCATCTTACGTTCTTAGATGCTTTGTAATGGAAGTAATTCCATTTCAGGATTATTTGAGCATTAATCTCCCAATTCAGATTCTTAAATTTATACACATCAACTTGTGTCTTCTGCAGCATCTCTCTTTTGGCCAAGGATGATGACATATAATGTAGTGTCACTAGCATATTGAAGCCCTTTGTCCTGAATAGTTGGATAACCTCTCCCAGTGGTTTCATAAAAGTGTTTAATAAAGATCCATCTGACTTTTATGGTATCCCATTTTCAGCAGTTGTCAAAGAAATCAATATGGCATCCCTGATGGGGCAATCAAAACGCTGCCTGATTTTTACATACTACCCATAATAAAACAGGCAAAGCATTGATTAGACTATCAAAATTCCCCAAATTGTTTTTAATACATTCTATACATGTACAGCCCTGAATCATACTCTTTATATTTCCTTTCCAACTCTTTCTGTTAGTTGTGAATAGAAATAAGATCTACTTTCTTTTCTTTACTTGTGCTATTTTTATTTGGCACTGGTATTAATGACTATAAATTCTACTTCTACAACACTGTTCTTGGTGTTTATCCAGACTAACTTTACTTTTTAAAAAATTTTTCAATAATATTTTTATTAATTTTCTGAGTTTACATTTAGGTATTTAGAAAGCAATGTGGTGGCTGGGTTAATCAATAGTTCAGTAACATACAAAAATCTTTAGTACGAATCTCAAACTACAACCTCAAATATTTCCTCTCTTTTTTCCTTAATATCTACTATCTCGTATTTAAATTAATACAGTTCTTATTATATCAACTAAATAAAAACATCATTATTGCATTTATCAGTAATTTTAGCTTATACATATCTTAATTACTTTTACATTCAATCTTTACATTCAATCGATGTACTGTTATTAGTTTTTCCCAATGTTTAGTTTCCCATTAATGTTTAAATTTAACATTTGATATTTATAATTTCCAGGTTTTAGATAACCAAAGTTTCCTTTATCTCAATTCATAACAGAACAGCCCGATCACATGCTGAAATTAAAGCCCTCATAATTTGTAGTTGTAGGAAATGTTCAGCTAATAAACAACACCCTTTCAGGACCTTAGAAAATTTCATCTTTGATTTATGAATTTAGTTTGCATGTTAAACCAACTGAAACATTGACTTCAGTTGGTTTGATTAGTTCAGTTAGTTCATTTAAGATCAAACTGATCTATATTTATGTTTGACTAGGTTGCTTAAAATAATCAAAACTAAAGGTTACATATGTGAAGCAGGACTCTTTCTGTCTTTGAATGAATCAAAATTTTAACTAGATATTAAAAAGATAGAAGCAGATTTTTGAAGGAGAATAGTCAACATCCACAACCTTCATGGACTTATATTACAACTGGACTTTGAAAGGAAGCATACTGTTTACTTGTAGGTTTGTCATAATGTTATATAGAATTAAGGTGGTGTTGTTTTTTAAAAAAATCCTTCCATATAAAATGTAAAGTGTTTCTCACCTGCTCCATACTTATAAGACTGAGCTTCAAACACATTGTTAGCTCTAAACACAAGAAAATCCAGCCAACAATGAATACAACAAGTTACTTTCTTTCCATTTAATTAGAAACTCCATTAAGATTAGGGCATTAATCATAGAGTTCTTTTTGAGATTATCTAATTGCTAATATATCATGACTGTAATTTATTAGCCCACCTCTAAATTTTTCTACTTGCATAATTATTAATCTATTCTACAGTACATATTTTTGCAACCAAGTATATGTTTTGAAAATCTTCAGATATATATCAGGCTCTATGGAAAGTTACAGAAAATGGGCATTGCTCACTTCCAGTGGTTTACATCTTGGTTTTCAATACATACTGAAAATTCGCTGCAAATGGGAAGTTGTGAAAACTGTCACAATATAAAGCATACCGCTAAACTGGATTTTTTGTTCATGTGAATTGTGTCTATAATTACATGTTTGCAGTTGGCAAGAGAATGCTGATTTTAGTTGTCAGGGGAAGGCTACAACACTCAGTAAGGCTCCTATTACCAAATAGAATTTTATATTTCATTCACACAAATGCAGCTTAATAAAACACAGTGTGTAATGCTTGTTAAGTCCAAATAATACATAATAGCAATTGTTATTTGTGGGTCTCCTAATTTTTTTCTCCCTAAGTCATGCGTTTTTCAAACAATTTAGCCTATGCACAAGGCATATAATAGTCAAGAATGCTGTCATTCTGAATGTAGTCCCTTACTCAGCTGCAGCTATCCTATGGTTTAAATATGGTCCAGACATAGTTGGTTCCTAAAATATTTTGAATATGCTAAAACAGCAAAACCCAAAACAAAAGATAGAGTAGGGGTAGCAGGGGAGTTAGGTATGAAAAGATCAGTGCGTGAAAGGTAGAACTCAGCAGCAGTATATAAAAGAAAAAGTTATCAGCAGTAGCATCAGCAGTTAAGAGATGCTGATCATATATTTGAAGTCTGCTAGTTTGTGCAGACCTGTGCTGCTTGGTGTTTACCATAGTCTTTAGGGGCATCAGAGTTGCTCCCTCCAATTGCCCAGTATATAGGTTGAGGCTGATTTTACAAGAATTCTAGAACGGAAGTGGAGACCTTAAGAGGAAAAAAATAAGCGACATTGCTTATAATATTTTTTTAAAAACAGAAACCTCAGGATTACTTTGGAACAGCCCAACTCACCTCACAGGGTTATTGTTGTGAGAAAAACAGGAGGAAGAAGGTATATCTATATGTTCATCACCTTGAGTTATTTGTGAAAATAATAAAGGGTGGGGGCAATACAAACAAAAAAATAAACTACAAAAAGGATTTAAGGAGATGGGAAAAACCAGACTTTTTTTCCCCCGTTTCATTTTTCTTGATAAATCTTGAAGCTGGGCACCCAAAACACTCATAAAAGTTTTGTTTGTGTGTCCAAAAGTCCAGCTTGACTTTTCTGGCCTCTCCCTTGGATGCTCTTCTGTCCTGAAACTCATCATCCTGTTTGTGTTGTAACACCTCCCATACACCATGAATGGCTGGGTTTTCGGGGTAACTATCGTATAATGGGGATGCGGTGGCTCAGTGGGTTAGGACGCTGAGCTTGTCGATCAGAAGGTCGGCAGTTTGGTGGGTCGAATCCCGAGTGCCGCGTAACAGAGTGAGCACCTGTTACTCGTCCCAGCTTCTGCCAACTTAGCAGTTCGAAAGCATGTAAAAATGCAAGTAGAAAAATAGGGACCACTACAGTGGGAAGGTAACAGTGTTCCGTGCGCCTTTGGCATCTAGCCACATGACCACGGAGACGTCCTCGGACAAGCACTGGCTCTTCAGCTTTGAAACGGAGATGAGCACCGGCCCCTAGTCGGAAACGACTAGCACGCATGTGTGGGGCAACCTTTACCTTTAACCTTATCGTATAATGGACCTGATGGGCATCCAGGTTGCATCAAGTTAAATAAGTTAACACTGAGACTAAGCAACAAGCAACAGAATTTGTTTGGCTCAGTCAGAAAACTCTTCTGGCCAAATATAAAGGAAAAAGATGAAAAGGGTGAACAGATGAATTTGCAAAACTAAGGAGAAAAAGGCAGCATGAAACTAATGTAAACTGGAGACAATAAAGCAAACATTTAGAGTGGAAAAAGTATGCCAAGCAACTCCTAAAGTTTGTGACTTAGTGCTAAAAAATAAGGCTATGTATCCTTTCAAAAGGATTCAAGAGACAGGCTTTTGAATATGTGAGCACTTGAGCATAGGACCACTTTAAAGCAGCCATATCATTTTACAAGTTTCAAATGAGTCTAAAATATAGCTTTTTTGCAAGTATATGTCAGACTTGTATAACTATATGGCATTAATGCACATAACCATGTTAATGACAAAATCTTATCTTTGACATATTCAATTTTTGTTTATTATGATCTATTTATTATTATTTTTTCTGTGTGTCTGGCTGCAAGGCAACTCATGTAATGCCATGGTACATTGATAATACACAGGTACTATGTACATACAGTATGCGAATGGGTCGTATATGAAATATGGAGTATGTGAGACCCATTCAAAGCAGACCAAAATGCAGGAAGATTTGTTTAGGAAAACTTCAGACTGTATGAAAAAGTAGAACTTTTAGTTCAGAAAATGAACAGTAAAAGTGGTAAACATTTATTTGTTGCTACCTTCCTGAGTTTCTGTAAGTAGTAGAACTAACAGCACTAGAAATGCTTATGGCTGTTGGTGTGACAGCCTTAAAGAATAGCATCAATGATACAACTACTTTAAGGACACACATTAAATATGGCTGTTTTAATGAATTGACTCCTTAAAGCAGCAGCCTCTGTTTTCAGACTCATGAAGAAACCTGGACCTAGCACACAATTCACAACTTAGATGCTTTAAGGAAGTCCTACATTCACTATATCACATAATCTAAAGTACCTATACCAAATCATTTCTATTAAGCATAACATATAGAAAACAAGAAAACTGCCAACCATCTTTTTTGATTAGGACTGACATAAACCTAATAAACAAATTGGATGATATTGCCTATGTAAGCTGAAATATTTTGTTCTTTTTGTAAAATGATCAGGATTTGAAGGTCACACAGTATGAAATCAGTTCTAAATGGGTGGGGAAAGCGTCCTTTCTTTTCTCAAGAAATTCCATTGCGAAATAATGAGCCCAGCAGGAGAGAAAAGGGAAAATATGTAGATTAAAACAACTTATTGTTTTCCTTATATTCTCATTTAATTTCTTTACTCTTTCCCTGCCTAGACTTTTGAAAGGCAGTTCTAAGTATTGGGCTATTCTTAATATTTATACAGTTTAAAGTAAATTCTTATTTTATTTAGTGTCAATATACTGGGTTCTTCTGTTTGAACTCAGTATTGACATAACATGACAGAAAGAGAATAAATTTTGTAAAATGACCATAATGAACTGAAAAGCAACCAAGATGGAAGGGAGCAGGCATGCATTACTGTTGAACATGCATGCGCTGAAAATGAAAATATGAAGATACGAAATAGTCTTCACAAAGCCATAAATACTTGCAGATGTCTTCATCTACAATATTTTGCCACAGATATTCTGAGCGAAATAGGACTCGGTTGCTTTCTATTCTTTTGAGGCTTCACCAGCTTATCACCTCTGCCACAAATAAAGGGTCATCTGGCAAACCTTTTCTTTGGTTTTATGCTGTCAGCAAACTGTAGCTCTTCTAACAATTTGCTATCTCAGTTCCCTCTTTGGCTAAAGCAATCCAGCAACTATTCTTCAATCTGCTTTTGCCACAGTTCAAGGAATCCAGGTAGTCCTCAACTTAGGACCACAGCAAGGAACCATTGTTAAGCAAAGCAGCTGTTAAACGAGCAATGCCCAATTTTACAATCTTTTGGTTTTACCATGGTTGTTAATTGAATCACTGACGTTAAGTGAATCACATCGTTGTTAAACAAGTCTGGCTTTCCCAATTAACTTTTCTTGTCGTAAGTTGTCTGAGAAGGTCCCGAATGACAGTCATGGGACCTGCAACTGTTGTAAATACAGACCAATTGCCAAGCATCTGAATGTTGACCCCGTGACCACAGGAATTCTATGATAGCTGTAAGTGTGAGAACCAGTTGTAAGTCACTTTTCTTTTAGTGCCGTTGTAACTTCATACGGTCCCTAAACAAATTGCTATATGTCGAGGACTTACTTGTAGTAGCAAAATATATATATAGCTGGATGTGGCTAGAATTCTATGTAGTAAAATACAGATATGTATATACATATACACACATGAGTGCACACACGCGCACAGTCAAAATTTCCTTCCTTTGTGTGCAATACGTTGGCATCACACATCCCAATTGGTAGGCTAAAGCCAATAACAGATAAGAAGGTTCTTATTGCCACTTTCTCTGTGTGTGTGTGTTTGTGTGTGTGTGTTTTCTCTTTGTCACTGGCTGACAGGCTCATGCCAGCAATCTGAATGAATTACACTCAGAGGGGTTTTGAAATTAGGCCAAGGATGTCACCCAACCCTGCTTTGCAACTCCATCAGTGGCAAATAAGCAGGACCTAACAGATCTGGAAAAGCTCACCAGTTGTGAACCTTTTGATTTGAGGACACAAGCTTCAGTGTTTGGGTGCCTTTTTACAAATGATTAGCATTTGACATTGAACAGGGACTACGAAAGTGAAGTGGGAAGGGGACCGTGAATTAATTAATGTGCAATTAGTGCTCCATTATTTGCATGGTTGGGTGCAAACCTCTGGTCTCTAAACACTGTTTTGCAAATAATTGCTACCACTTTCATGGCTCTTTCATAGTCCTCAATTTACAACCATTTGATCAGTGGTCATTCAGTGGCACTGAAAAAAAATGGCTTATGACCGTTTTCCACACTTACGACTGTTGCAGCATCTCCATGGTCACAGGATCAAAACTGGGACGCTTGGCAACTGGCATGTATTTTGTGTCGGTTGCAGTGTCCCAGCGTCACGTGATCACTTCTTGCAACCTCCTGACAAGTGAAGTCAATGGGGAAGCCAGATTCACTTAACAGCAGTGTTACTAACTTAACAACTGCAGTGATTCACTTAACCACCTGTTGCAAGAAAGATTGTAAAATGGGGCAAAACCCACTGAACAATTGTCTTGCTTAGCAATGAAAATGTTGGGGTCAATTGTGGTTTGCAATGGTGGCGAATATCTGTAGCTCGGGTGGAGGATGAGGGTGGAGGTTCGTTCTCCGAGCTTGTGGGTTGGTTTCCGAACGTTTCGTTGCCAGGCTAGATAACATCTGCAGGGGAGTTTAGGGAATATCAGTGTCCCATTACAAGACCCTCACCTGACATGACCTCCTCATCACAAGACCTACTGGCCACACAAAGCTCTTATAAACAAAAGCACACCGACCCTGACATCCCCTAAACTCCGCTGAAGATGTTACCTAGCCTGTAATGAAATGTTCGGAAACCAACTCACAAGCTCGAAGAACGAACCTCCACCCTCTTCAACTGTGGTTGTAAGTCAAGGACTATCTGCTATCTTTAGCCCTACAAAAACACATTTTAAAATTGTAAGCCACCCAGAGTCACTTGGATGAGTGAGACAACTATGGAACATGAATGAGTGAATGAATGAATGAATGAATGAATGAACGAACAAACAAATAGTTGGCATTAGAATTTAAGCACAATGGCTTATTGAAGGAAAAGTTAAATTTAGGCCAAACCCTGGGCCAAATCACACCCTAGTTAAGTCCCACTGTCTGTTCAAATGGCCCATTTTTCAAGTTTCTAAGTGTTAGGGAATGCACCAGAAAGACATATATCATTTTCAGTTTTCTCCAACCTACTTTTCTTGTTCACCTTCCAACTCCAGATGAAAGTATAATAACTTTTTCAGCAACATTTTTTTCAAAAAACGAAGGTCTCATGATTTCGTATTTTTTGATAAAAGAAAATGGGCCTTAGTGAAACTTTGTAAACTACGGAGAAGGGACAGGCAGAGGAATTTTGCAGAAATATTTCAGGATGAAAGAGAACCGATGCAGATTAAGCTAACTCATTCCTTTTCTTGAACAAACATTGAAAGAAGTTTGAGACACAGCCATGATTTTTTTTAAAAAAAATAGTCATAATCTCCGGAATCAAAATTATCCCTCTTCCCAGTGGTGGGATTCAAATATGTGAACAACCGGATCTCTGTGTGGATGCCGCTTCCGGAAGTCCATTCTGGGCCTGGGCAACAAAAAATTAGCTGCCGGTTCTGCCGAAGCGGTGCAAACTGGCTGAATCCCACCACTGCCTCTGCCTTATATATGCTGCAAATATATAAATTTCAGTATATGGGCATAGAAAGTGAGGTATAACTGAGGTCTCCAAAAATTCTAGCTGCTCAAATTAACAGGACAGCATATTTGAGAATAAAATCCAAACTCCTTCAAAGGAGCTTTGCTTAATGCTTGGAAGCAGCATGTCTTTCAGGGCTACACCCAGCACTATCTAAATAGGTTAAATTTAAAAAGCTGGCATTGCTTTTATAAAGGTACCTTATCTCTTGCACTGGCCACTTAATTCCTTTAAATACCGAAAAGGGGCTCCCCCCCTTTTTTTTCAATTAGAGAAGCAGTAAAATCTGGCTAGGAACCTAGTGTATTCTCCGATGATTATAAGAAGGGAGCAGAATGTTGTTAAGTAAGGGCAAGAGCTTTGTCTGAATTTAGCAGCTGCAGATATATGTACCTGAAAGGCAAGGGCTTGGCTCACCCGGCGAAACGAATCTCTTACATAATGCTATTTGGGATGGAGAGATACATTTCTTTGCAAATAAAATATGTGGCATTTAACGTTGATGCAGCTAGGCGTGTTCCTATGGCTCTTCACTCTCTGACTGAGAAGAGCATTCTAGGAAAGTGGAGAACAGTGTTTCCCAACCTTGTCAGCTTTAAGATGGGTGGACCCCTAAGTCAAAGTCTACACATGTTCAAGTTGCCAAGGTGGAGAAACGCTGGACTGTCGAATGTTTGAGATGTGATTACAAAGGACGTGGAAGTCAATCATCTTTATCCAGTTCTTTCCCAATTTTAAACATTCCATTGCTCCATATTTCACTCTAGCAATTACTTTCTGGCCATTATTGATTCTGACTGTCACCTATTTTCACCTGCTATGTAATTTAATTTTTGTACTATTATATAAAAATGTTCTTTTTCATTTTTCTTTTTTAGTTTACTTCCCAAAGTCACTGGATGAGAAGAAGGGCCACAGAATGAACGAACGAACGAACGAACGAACGAATGAATGAATGAATGATGAAACAAATCATTCAGTGGGCACTTTGGGCAGCCCATATTCCAAACTTTTAAAAAGCTGTCCACAATCCCAAACTTTTCTTTAATCAGCAACACACAAATGATGACTTGTTAGAACTTCCTTACATTTTCCATCATTAATCTGATGTTATCAGCATGATGCTGGGTGTCCAAACCTCTCAATACAGCTTTTACATGGCAGTTCTCATGCTTTGTTGAGTTAGAAAAGTTTAACCATTACCTACCATCATATGAAATAAATACAGTTGTTTAGTGGTCCTTTTTGATATTGGAATAGAAATAGATCTTTTCTGCTTCTAGACCCCTGCTATGTTTCTTCACTTTAATTGCAGGATCTTGTGAGATTTTTAAAATAGTCTGCCAGTATTTCATTAATTTTTAATAGTTTTTTGTTAATAGTTTTCTATTTAGTGTTTAGTTAGTTTGTCTCAGAATTAACATTTATATAGCTCTGCTATCTATGTTTATATAACTCTGCTATATATCTTTTCTGCTATCTTCTACATTTTTGCAGCTGAGATATAACAATCCTTGGAAGCTGGCAAAGATATTGGAGTGAGTGCTGACAGCAGCATATACTGTATAGTCTCTCTCATTTTCCTTCACATATCCATCAGTACTAGAATTGTCTTGGAAAAGCAAACAATCAATTTCAGAAAGCACCAAAGACTCCAAAGGAGCATAAAGTTGCTTTATTTTATCAAACTTAAAATAGATACTGTATCTGGCTAACTCTGGTAACCCCAATGGACTTTGGAAAAAAGTGCAGAGAAGAGTAACCAAGATGATTAAAGTCTTGGAGACTAAAACATATGAAGAATGTTTGCAGGATTTGGATTTGGCTAGTTTAAAGAAAAGAAGGACTAGTGGG
This sequence comes from Vipera berus, assembly GCF_964194415.1. Classification (NCBI taxonomy): domain Eukaryota; kingdom Metazoa; phylum Chordata; class Lepidosauria; order Squamata; family Viperidae; genus Vipera; species Vipera berus. Next base: position 55,149 of record NW_027673614.1, read on the forward strand.
GGACATGATAGCAGTATTCCAGTATTTGAGAGGCTGCCACAAAGAGGAGGGGAGTCAGTTTATTTTCTAAAGCACCAGAGGGCAAGACAAGAAAAAAATGGATGAAAACTAATCAAGGAGAGAAGCTGGAATTAAGGAGAAAATTCCTAACAGTGAGGACAACTAACCAGTGGAACAGCTTGGCATCAGATTGTAATCGTTTTGATTGTTGTAGCTGTAATTTTTAATAAAATTACTATTTTAAAAAAACCTGTTTTGTTATCAGAAGGTGCAGTGAGAACTTGTAACTTAAGGGTCCCACATTTATTCTACCTGGCTAAAATATTACTGGCTTTGTTTCGGATACCTATTGATCTAGAAAATATAGCCTGCCTATATATCTGGTTTTTTTTTTCTTGTTTTTGATTCTCACTTGTTGCTAATACATGACAGATTACATCCCAGCCTGACAGATTATATCCCAGTGTTCTGAAGGACCTGGCAGATGTTATCTCAGAACCATTGCACCAAATCTTTCAAAAATCCTGGAGCACTGGGGAAGTACCTGAGGATTGGAAAAGGACTGACATGGTCCCCCTCTTCAAGAAAGGGGGGGGAAACGGACCCAGGAAACTAGAGACCAATCAGTTTAACATCAATACCTGGGAAGATCCTAGAAAAGATCATCAAAAAACAGATCTGCCAGAAGCAACTAGAAGCAAACAAAATTATAACTAGTAGCCAGCATGGGTTTGTTAAAAATAGACCATGCCAAACCAATCTTATTTCATTCTTTGACAAAGTGACTAAACTAATAGACCAGCAAAATACTGTGGACGTAGTATATTTAAACTTCAGTAAGGCATTTGATAAAGTAGACTACAACCTACTTCTTGATAAGCTAGAAAAAGGTGGAATAGACAACATCACCACCAGATGGATCTGGAGCTGGCTGGCAAACTGTACTCAACGAGTAGTCCTCAACAGCACTACATCCACAAAGAGAGAAGTAAGCAGTGGGGTACCACAAGGTTCCGTCTTAGGCCCTGTACTCTTCAATATCTTCATCAATGACTTAGATGAGGGAATTGAAGGGGAAGTCATCAAATTTGCAGATGACACCAAACTGGCAGGAGTAGCCAACACCCCAGAAGAAAAACTGAGGATCCAAACAGATCTTGACAAACTTGAACAATGGGCCCTATCCAATAAAATGAGTTTCAATGTGGAGAAAAGCAAAGTTTTACATTTAGGTAGGAAAAAACAAAGGTACAAGTACAGATTGGGCAAGATGTGGCTTAAAAACAGTGAGAGGGACCTTGGAGTCCTAGTTGGATGATCACTTAACCATGAACCAGCAGTGTGCAGCAGCAGCCAAAAAAGCTAATACAATTCTGGGTTGAATAAACAGAGGCATAGAATCAAGATCGTGCTAGGTATTAGTACCGCTTTATAAAACCCTAACAAGACCACACCTGGAATACTGCAGCCAATTTTGGTCACCATATCACAAAAAAGATGTTGAGGGTTTGGAAAAAAAATTCAGAGAAGAGCTACTAAGATGATCAAAGGCTTGGAGAGTAAAAGATATGAAGAATGGCTGCAGGACTTGGGTTTGGCTAGTTTAAAGAAAAGAAGAAATAGGGGAGACATGATAGCAGTTTGAGGGGTTTCCGCAAAGAAGAGGGGTTCACGTTATTCTCCAAAGCACCAGAGGGCAGGACAAGAAACAATGCTTGGAAATTGATCAAAGAAAGAAGCAACCTGGAATTAAGGAGAAACTTCCAGACAGTGAGGACAATTAACCAGTGGAATAGCTTGCCCACAGAAATCGTGGGCAATCCATCACTGGAGATTTTTAAAAAGAGAGTGGACAATCACTTGTCTGAGATGGTATAGGGGGCTGGTTTAGAAGACCTCCAAGGTCTCTTCCAGCTCTATTCTATTCTAATATGGTGGTGACAAGTTTTTCTTTTTTCTTTTTTCTTTATCCATTAATCCTTTGTTGTTCTTAGCTGAGTGTCAGTGTTATAGTTGGACCTCATGAAGGATTATTTCAGAGCTTGCCAGTTCTGAATTACATTCATCGGCCATTCCAAAAACAATAACAGAGATTAATTTCTTGAAAAACGGCAAGCATATTGAACAGGTGGCATCTTGTACTGCAACGGACTGGCATCAAGATGAGAAGGATGTGATGGATGCTTTTCATGAAGAACAATTATTTTGATGAAATGATTTTGGTATGAGTTATTTGTAAATGTCATGTTGTCTGTTATTATCAGTATTATACTTCACCATGAATTTACCTCATGTTTCTGAAACTCAGTACTAGATCACCAGTGTAAAAACAACACAAAACATTACTTTAAGCTCAGCACTTTTGATCTGAAAGACTTTTTTTCCAGTGCTCATTAGAGATTTTGTGAATCTCTCTCTATTTTTTGCTTTAAATAATCATGTTATTGTATCTCAGAAATAAGCAGCCAGAATACTACATTATTATCTACCTGAGATTCAAGGGAAACCTGAATGGGAAATATTTTAAACTATTGCATCCTTGCCAGGTACAAAGGCAGTTTTCAGAGATCCTGGGTAGGACTCTTTTTTATTTTCCAGTTGTACTCTCTGACAAAGTAAAGATGATTCTCAAATATGTCTGCTAAATCTCAGAAAATAAAAGTGATGAATTTGGATTTCTGATCTATGAATATTATTAAATCGACCAACTTGCCCTGGTGAAAATAGATTGAGCCTTTGGTTCACACCTGGCACACCAAAGCTACACATTTGACACTGTAAGTTAACATCATATCAGGTATACCAACAGCACACAAATGGAGGCAGATCTTGGCAGTTTTTGCTTTTTGTGCTTGTATTATGCAAGGAGCAAAGCAATTGCTATTTAATTGCATAGCATCTTCTTTAACATATATTATCTTCCTTTAGCTCCTGCAAGATTGCTGGTGTATCCAAAGCAATGAATACAGGTAACAGCCAAACTAACTACAAGTCACATAGACATTTAATGTGACATCTGCCCATTTTTATAACCTGCTCACTGTCATATAATACTGTCTCCTGCCAAATTTTCAAAGTACAATGCAGCAAGAGGGGATCTTGCTTTGCCTAGGCATACCACAGGTAGGCTACTGCAGAAGTCCTCAGCAGCTAAAGTACATGTGGTCAAACAATTTGTAAAATACATGCAGTATTATTAGACTACATAGCTCATGTTGAGGAGGAGATCCTTGGAGGGATTAGGCAGCTTGGGTCAAGCTCAAATAGGGAACTGGAGGAAGGGCCACTGTGGTTCTTTAACAAATAATATAAAACAAGAGAATGGATGTCTGAAAAGCCATGAGCTAGAAGTATGAGAGACAAATAATAACCTCTGAATTGAGGGAGGATTGTTTTACATTTGCTGAGAAGAACAAAAGGTCTTGTAGAAAACAAATGGCTGGAGGGCCAAATCATTGCAGAGTTCACTCAGGAAAAGCTATGATGCTTTTAAAGATTGGTCTGCTTGACTGATAACATTTTAATCCTTTTTGTAATCCCAGACAAGGCTTTTTTTTCTCCCCCTGCTCAGCTACCCTTTCTCCTTGTCTCATTGCCATTCAGTTTTATTTATCCTCTTTATTTCCTTAGTATAATTCCTGATTTTCTATTTCTCCTTTTCTTTATATTTCTGATGGAAAGAAAAAAAATACGGTCTCTGTACGGAGGTGCTTTATGCATCTAAGTGAAAGATTGGTATATGAAGGTAAGGAATCAGTTCATTCTATAAATGGGCCTCTTATTTTATAAGTTATCCATCCTAATTGTATCTAAAGTCTCTGGTCAAAGTTTTGCAGCGGCATACATTAGTCTGATCTATTTGGAAACAAAATAACTTGAAGGGCTGACATAGGGTTCAATAATGGTCCTAAAAGCCCGATATGAAAAGTTGGGTCTGGTTCTATTCAAAGGTCCTAAACAAGTCAGATAGCTCAGATAGCTCAGTTCGAAAGGTGGGAGGAGCTAACTTAATTGGCACCCAATCATGTTTGCTGTTGAAAGCCAACTCTGGAGAAAGAAGATAGTTGTTTTTCTTTGTTTGTTTGCATTCAGAATCTTAGTGAGCCAATGAAAGTAAGAGCCACTGGAAACAGCAAGCGGGAACTTTATTTTTGTAGAAGAATTTTACTCTGGCATTTGGAAAGGAGTAGGAGTGGTAAAATAGTTGGTCAGCCCTGGCAAATTAGAAAGCACGAAAAGGACACTTGCTTTCAGAAAGGGGAGAGTGAAGGTTTTGGACAGGCTTTCAAGATTCAGTTAAGATATTCTACAACATAAAGTTGTGGTAGGAGAAGGACTGGCAGAACGTGTGGCTGGAGTTAAAAGAGAGATTAACCTAGAATTTCTTCACAGCCACAAATGAACTAACTAACACACTAACCTCTTTTGAGTTCTGTTGACCTTTATCTAATTCTAAGCAATTCTAGTCATTAGTTGAGAATATTCCATTGGATATGAGTAGATTTTAGAGGGATATTGTTATTGATCTTAGTGTTGGTACTTTGTATGTATCTATGTTAAAGGGGAGTTAAAGCACATTATGAATTTGGTTAATTGTATATTATGCATAATTTTTATTTAGAATATGATTATTATAACTAAAGTGCATATTTTAAGACAGGCATTGTTGAGAGTTTGGAAGAAGTATAGATACAAGTTAGACTGTAGGATGCCATTGTGGGCAATTCCAAAACACACAATAGAAAACATAAATGTTGGCTTCAAACATGACGTGACCACATATAAGGAGATTTTAAGCCTGGAAAGAAGTGTATGGTGTTTAAAATCGTATAATCTCTTGCGAGATGAGAAGATTGTTCAAACCTGGTTTCAATATACTCAGTTATGGGCCAGGTGGAAAGAAGATCAGAAAACTGGTTTTGCAATGACTGATGAAAATTTGATAAAGCAAATTAGAAATCAGGGTCCAGCACATATCAAACGGATATATCTTGCATTGATAGAAATTGATTCAGAAACAGAACTGGTTAAAGATTGTATGATAAAATGGGCCCAGAACATCCAAGAAGTTATTACAATGGACACGTGGGAAAAGATCTGTAGATGAATTTGGTTAATTGTATATTATGCATAATTTTTATTTAGAATATGATTATTATAACTATAATCCTGTATTTAGCTCTGGGAAGTGGGGGGGGAGTGGGCGGGTTTGGGGTGGGGGGGATTTGGGATTGTAAAATCTTGTTTTTGTAAAACTCTTTAATAAAAAAAAGAGAATATTCCATTGGATAGGCATGAGTAGCAATGCATCAGTTTAACTGGATCTTTATGTGTGCACCTGATCTTTTGTGCCTGACAGTTCTGTTCCTAGAATTCCCACGGTGTTTGTTTCCTCACCTGGCTTACCTCAAAAAGATAATGATTTTCCCCAGCCCTACCCAGTCCTTTCCCCCATACCTTTGCAGGACAGAGATGAAAAGCAATCAAGATGGATTACACCTGAACATCAGTACATCAATGTTGATTTGATGTGGCCAGGAAAAGCCTCACTGCTCGGTGGAGTTGGTGTTGGAAAACAGTAGTCTTGAGGAGCTCGTTGGGAAAATCTGGCCTCAGTGTCTCAGACAACTGAAGCTCTTTAGGGACTCCCTACATAGGTTACAAGGATCCCTGCTGCTAGCTGCAGACACCTGATTCTTTTAGTCATGGCTGCCATCAGTTGCCCCAGTGCTGGAGCCAGTAATTTTCAGGTAGCATATTCTTTTGGAGCCTTGACATAACGTCACTCTTGCTGGTGATGGTGGCAAAGTATCAAGGAAACCACAACACTGCTACACACCATGCCACTCAAACGTCAGGTGAACCAAGCAGCTTACTATGCTTCAAGACAGAAGAATTTTTTTTTATAAAAAAGCATCCTCTGGCAGTGTTCCTTGGGCATTAGGAAAATAAGAAGAAACAAAGATTACCAAGGTGGGACATAACCGTAACTCATAATTTCTGTCTTCAGGTTTATAAGAAGACTGCAGTTAGGTACAAAGAGATATGGCTGCAGTCATATATTTTCTCTTAATTCAGGGTTGTCCAACCTTGGCGACTTTAAGACCTGTGGACTTCAACTCCCAGAATTCTGGGGAATTCTGGGAGTTGAAGTCCACAGGTCTTAAAGTCGCCAAGGTTGGACAACCCTGTCTTAACTGATGGGTTTTTTTCCCTAAAAGAGTTGAGTGCTTGAATCATACCAGGTATAGCATCCTATGATTAATATCTTTGAGAGTAGAAGGGACTTTCCAACGATCATGAATTGTATACATAAACAGATTAACTCAGATTTCTGCCTACTACATGCTCCCCTAACCTTAACCATTCCAAATCTACAACCTCTTTCCAGTCGATGAATTGAAATGAATTTACCAAGAACCAGCCTTCATTAAACTGGCAGCCAAGAACTGTTGGACAACATTTATAGTTTGGGAACCCTGCAATAGAAACAGGATCTTTGAAATACACTCCTGGTTCTAACATGTTGCATATGAACCGATCTGTCACACTGATTACACACAGACGTAGAGATACACACACAGAGAGACACACACATGCACCCCTCCAAAATTCCACATGTTGAAGTATTGTTCAGAGCATTCATCCCATTTTCCAATGATTGGGACGAAAGTAGGTTAGTAGAGTGTGTTGCTAGGAGACCAATGTCAGCGTCATCTCTGACCTTGGCAGGGTATAAAGAAATTGTATAGATTTATTGAGCTCAGTGGCACGTTGTCTAAAGCTTCCGTGATGGCTGTTATTCTCTCTTTCGCTCTGCTGCTGCTGACATGCACACAGTCATTTGTACAGATGTACATATAGGATATGAAAAGCCACACTCCCCAATCTGCTTCCTTGCCATACAAAAGAAGCCACGGCCTCTGTCTTGTCCGTGCTATATTTTCATGGTAGACAGACATTTGCAAAAAGTCACACCAACAAGTCTCACCTCTTTCGCCCCGACTTTTCCAACGTGTCGGTACTTATAGCAGGTGGAGTGAGGGGATGAACAACTCATAGCCTATCAGCCTCATGCAATTCCCAAAGCACCCCTTTCAGCAGAACCCCAGAATCTGCTTCTAAAGTTTGGGGGAGAATACCATTTATAGGGAAATTTCACCTGCTCCTCAAAAGAGCTGTAATGGAAGCTGGAAGTCTTTAGAAAGTAACTTAGTCTCATTTCTTTGCTTAAAATCCCAGACCATCTTCAAAATGCTCCAAATCACAGGGCTGAAATGTAGCTATTTTGTCACTATATTTTGGCAGTGTGATTTGGGGCTATTTGTGAGAGTAGGGAGAGAAATCAGAATTGTTTATTTCTCAGGGACCTCTTGTTCCCATTTTCATCTTTAATCTCTTTCTCCCTCTCTGTCTCTGTGTGTAAGAGTGTGTGTGTGTGTGTCTCACACACAGAAAGAATAAGATAGAGAGAATGAGAGAGATAAACAAACAGGCAGAGAGAGAAAGAGAGACTGAGAGAAAGAGAGAGAGAAGACACACGGTGAGAGAGATTGTGTGTAGTAAGAGTCATGACACACACACCCCTGCTAACTAGGGGACCAAATTGTAGTCCCCATCTCAAGAAAAGCTGCCTAGCCCTACTATGAGGAAAATATACATATAATTGCTCATCCCATAGAAGCAAATAAATGGAACACATTGATTTTGCTATCACCTTCAGCTCTGGATCCATGTGGTACATACCTGAGCTGGCTGGTGTTTAAAAAGCAAGTATTGTAAGACATTCATTCAGATATTTTTGGCATCAAATCAAATTGTCTGGCCGACGGCACCTCAGGGTGCCGTCGGCCAGACAATGTCGGCTGGCGACCCCCAGGGGGAGGGCCTTCTCTGTGGGAGCACCAGCCCTTTGGAACCAGCTTCCCCTTGAGCTTCGGATGGCCCCGGACCTCCGGTCCTTTCGCCGCGACCTCAAAACTTTTCTCTTCCATCAGGCTGACCTGGATTGATGATGGGTTTTTAAATATGTTTTAATTTTTAATTGTAGTTAATTTATTTTGGGGCTGTTATTTAATTCGTTTTTTAATTTTTGTATTGTTGTTTTTATTGTTGTAAGCCGCCCTGAGTCCCTTGGGAGATAGGGCGGCATATAAGTCCCAAAAATAAATAAATAAATTATTCTTAAGCATGGAAGGCACCTATTGTGCCAGAGATCCTTAGATGAAAGCAATGAAATTAATATTAAAATGTATATTGCCACAATGTGTCACTGCTAGGATTGAGCCATGCACCTCCTGAAAATGTGTGATAGATATGCTATAGTAGGGCTGCCTCAAATCCTTAAAAAAAGTGCTTTGCAATGTGTGGTGCCACATACAACCTTCCCCTTTTTATTTTTAAAAACAGCCATGTTTTTCCCAAGTTTGCATAATTGTTTTGGAAGTTGCTCCTGGCTGTTTCTACACACATGTGAATTGCTCTGCTTTGCTGGGAAGCAGAGAAAAAAGTGAAGTGTGTGTACACTTGCTATGGAGATAGCTCCTGCAACATATGATATGAGGTCCTTGGTGCTTTCCGAGCTTGGTTGTTTTCTTGTAGACATTTCATTACCCAACTAGGGAACATCATCAGTGTCCCAATGATGTTACTAGTTTGGGTAATGAAACATTTGCAAGAAAACAACCAAGCTCATAGAACACCAAGGACCCCTCATGTCAACCCTGAGCTACAAATATTCTGCTTTATCGAGAATTAAATGTAGAGGTATAAGATGAACTCTGTTGAATCAGGAGACCCCATTTTATGTAAAATTCAGTGTCACACTGTGAACAACTAAGACCTTCACAAGCATAAAAAGGAAAGCTATCACTCTTTTCCACCAGTGCTTTTTAGCAGCTGGAATTGAAATTATGCTGCCTGAGATTTTGAACATAGCATACAGCAATCAAGAGGACTAGCCTTGGTGGACTACTCCTTCCTCTGCTGAAGTCACTTTCACTTTCAGTGAAGTGTGTGTACACTTGCTATGGAGATAGCTCCTGCAACAGCCTAGAAAGAGATGCGACTGCTTAAATGGCTTAAAATGTGCATTGTGTGCCCTGTTAAATTTTGAGGAATGTTTCTTTCAAAGTATTTGAATAGTCCTAATGTTTTGTGATATGTAAGAGAAATGTACTGCAAATATATATTCTCTGTATGTTTGTTGCCTTGATTCAAATGAGTATATTTAGATCTTAGAGTTTCAATCTTACTTTAGATACTACTCAGCAGTATCTCTCCTCTCTTCTCTTCTCTTCTCTTCTCTTCTCCTCTCCTCTCCTCTCCTCTCCTCTCCTCTCCTCTCCTCTCCTCTCCTCTCCTCTCCTCTCCTCTCCTCTCCTCTCCTCTCCTCTCCTCTCCTCTCACTAATGATGTTTCCATAACATAACTGTTGTACTGTGGAAAGCTCAGCTTGGTGGCTTCCTATCTGACCTTCACTGTCATTCAATAGTTCTGGGCAAAGAGGCAGGAGGGCAGTTGATTTCAAATACAGTGGGACCTTATGGAAGGTTAGGCCCCCTGCTGAGTGTTGTGGCTCAGTCCCTGCAGCAGAAATAGCACTTATGTACAGGCAGATGTAAATTCATCCAGAGATGTTGGCCATCAGAATTTCATCTTTGGTCATGCAGACACCATCAGGGATGGAACAGTTTGTTGTAATATTTTCCTATATCTTTGATGCTGTGTATGAAAATGATAGTTAATAACATAACAGAGCATTGGTAGTTCGTGGTGGTCCTGAAATTAGTTCTGCTATAACACCCTTTTATGACTATTGAAACTGAAAGAATAAAAAAGATGCAAATGGTATCTCAACTCAACCCCAAAGCTAATCAGATTATTTTGACACTTGGCCCAGATTCCACAAGTGATGCTGTTTCTTCCTCTTCCTTCCTTCTCCCTCCTTCCTCCTTCTTCCTATACAACCATAAACCATAAAATCTACTGATTGGGTGTTTCACTCTGCCCAATTGTAGGTCCAGCCTAATATTTTAATGATGTTCTTAAGCAGAACCCCATAAATTAAACAGAAGTGACAACTATATTAAATGGAAATTCGCTAGAAATATTGAAGATAATTTATTTATTTTATTTTATTTATTTTATTACGTTTATATACCGCCCTTTCCCTGAGGACTCAGGGTGGTTTACAGGGAATTAAAAACCACAATACAAAAGTTAAAACCAGTTTAAAAAAGATTAAACTTAACCCTGTGCAAATAAAACCCCAGTTAAAATAAATTAATCCTCAGCCTGGGCCAGAGAGCTCAAAGAGCCAGGTCTTCAGGCCCCGGCGGAATGAACGGAGGTTGGGGGCAGTCCTCAGCTCCACTGGCAGCTGGTTCCAGAGGGCAGGCGCCCCCACTGAGAAGGCCCTATCCCTGGGCGTTACCCGCCGGCAATCTCTTACCGGTGGGACCCTGAGCAGACCCTCCCTGTGGGAGCGCACTGGACGAAGGGCACTTGATGCTGGCAGCAGGTGTTCCCTCAAATACCCCGGACCCAAGCCATGTAGGGCTTTATAGGTAATGACCAGCAATTTGTCTCCAGTGCAGAATCTCTCAGGGTACATGCAAAGCAACAGAATGATAATATCATAATAATAATACCAATAAGAGGGAATAGTAAAGAAGATAAGAAGTGTAATAATAATGCTACAGCCATGCAACATGGGTAAATGTACATAGACATTAGACAGTACTGTGAGAATTAGGTATTGAGCAGAGTGATGGCACAAGGGAAGAAACTGTCCCTGTGTCTAATTGTTTTGGCATGTAATGTCCCATAACAGAATCCCAAGGGGAGAAGTTGAAACAGTTTATGTCCAGGATGTGAGGGATCTGTAGATATTTTGTCAGCCCTCTTTCTGGCAGTATATACATCCTCATTGGAAGGCAGGCTGGTTGCACTTGTTCTATCTGCAGTCCTAACTATTTGTTGGAGTCTATACCTGTCCAGTTTGGTTGCTGTACCAAACCAGACAGTTATATCTTAAATTATCCAAAGACTGAAGCAGGAACTCAGGAACAGTAATGCCAGCATTCCCAAATATCCATAGGTCAAAGGGCTTCTTTCTGGATACGTGCCCATATCCAATCAAATCAAAGTTAAATGAGGTTATACCGATGCAACTGGATCATGATGATTCAACACCCCACACAAGAAACTGGGACACTGTGTTTAATGAGAATAAATTTAAATTTCTTTGATGTTTCTGTGTGGTATAGAATGGAAGCCCCCAGGGTCCAACCTATTCCTTCTTAGTTACACTAGCTTTGTTAAATAAGCAAATAATCAGTTACCTGGATTGCATATCTGCCATGCATTAGCACCTTTTTTCTTAAAAGAAAAACACCAGTGCCTTTTACCCAGGAATGTTTTATATTAGACAATTAGCTACCCTGGAACCAATGTTAAAAAGGTGTTACAGAAATGTCCTATGACTGCAAATGTAAATAATTTGATTTTTGTTTTAAAGTAGTACACAGAATTTTTTAATCTGGTTTTCAAGAGAATCGTGTTAAAAATAAAGAGAAAGATTGCCTTATTCTATTTTGCAGTTCATAAGACATAAATATGTATCACTGTTGTGAAAGGAAGAAAGAGGAGCCCTGAATAAATGTCTAATTTGAAGATTACAAGAAGGAAAGCTGTAAGCTGAAGTGGCAGAAGAAAAGCAAAAAGCACGGAGCACGGAAATTGTTTTGAAAGATATTTTCATAATTTTGTGGCTCAACTTGCTGAGGCCAGCAACTTCTGACTGCTGCATTTGAAGCAGAGTCTGCTAGAATTCAGAACATGGCCTTTTGCTTTATATTACCCAGACACACAAACTGTACGGCAGTGCAGTGAGATATTAATAACACTGTGAAAACATCAAGAATTTCTTTCCAATGTTTTCATTTTGGCCATTGTCACATTTAAGAGTGAGTTTATTTGATAATGTCAGCTTTTTATGAAACATTTTTATGTGATTTTTTTCATATTTTAATGCAGAATTAAATATGAGGTCCTTGGTGCTTTCTGAGCTTGGTTGTTTTCTTGTAGACATTTCATTACCCAACTAGGGAACACCATCAGTGTCCCGATGATGTTACTAGTTTGGGTAATGAAACGTTTGCAAGAAAAAAACCAAGCTCATAGAACACCAAGGACCCCTCATGTCAACCCTGAGCTACAAATATTCTGCTTTATAGAGAATTAAATGTAGAAGTATAAGATGAACTCTGTTGAATCAGGAGACCCCATTTTATGTAGAATTCAGTGTCACACTGTGAACAACTAAGACCTTCACAAGCATAAATAGGAAAGCTATCACTCTATTCCACCAGTGCTTTTTAGCAGCTGGAATTGACTCATCATCCTGTTTGTGTTGTAACACCTCCCAGACACCATGAATGGCTGCGTTTTCAGGGTAACTATCGTATAATGGGGATGCGGTGGCTCAGTGGGTTAGGACGCTGAGCTTGTCGATCAGAAGGTCAGCAGTTTGGTGGGTCGAATCCCGAGTGCTGTGTAACAGAGTGAGCGCCTGTTACTCGTCCCAGCTTCTGCCAACCTAGCAGTTCGAAAGCATGTAAAAATGCAAGTAGAAAAATAGGGACCGCTACGGTGGGAAGGTAACAGCGTTCCGTGCACCTTTGTTGTCTAGTTATGCAGGCCACATGACCACGGAGACGTCCTCGGACAAGCTTTGAAATGGAGATGAGTTGGAAACGACTAGCATGCATATGTGGGGGAACCTTTACCTTTAAAGAAAACGTACCAGGTGTAAACTCCTTCATTAAGTGCTGCCAGGGGAAAGTCAGTGTCAAGGGGATCCCAACTGATGATGGCAAACTCTGGCTTTTGTTGAAAATTCGGAAGAATCTCCCTTTCTCACCCCTATTCCCATCACCAGTGGCCCAGATGGACTTTTGTTTTGATATGGTTTTCTTAGTTGCCTCTATCTATCAGCTGTTGCCAACCAAAAAAGGAGCACATGAGACTTTATCCTGGGCGAAACTATAAGAGGCTGAAGCAATGGACTGTGGGAACCTTTACGTTTCCTTATGTCAACACAACCTGATGGAGAAGAATTACAGGTAGTCCTAGACTTAACAACAGTTTGTTTAGTGTCCATTCAAAGTTACGATGACACTGAAAAAAGTGACTTATGACCGTTTTTCACACTTATGACTGTTACAGCATCCCCATGGTCACGTGATCAAAATTCAGACACTTGGCAACTGGCTCATATTTATGACGGTCACAATGTCCCAAGATCATGTGTGTTGTGTATTAGGTTTTGGGAAAGAAACTATTCACATGTTTGAACTCTAACAGTTCTGGTGGGAGTCTTAGTGGCAGGATTGTTAGGTTTAATCTGATTGGTTGTATGAAAGTATATAAGCTTGCATGTACACCCTAATTCCCCAGTACAGACATGATTGCCAATAAAGGAATAGTTCACTTGTACTCATCTGCCTGGCATTTTCTCTACACTCCAGAACCTGATACACAATAATGTGATCACCTTTTGCGACCTTCAGACAAGCAAAATCAATGGGGAAGCCAAATTTACTTAACAACTGTGTTACTTACTTAACTGCAGTGATTCACTTAACAACTGTGGTAAGGAAGGCCATAAAATGGGGCAAAACTCGCTTAACAACTGTCTCACTTAGCAACAGAAATTTTGGGCTCCATTGAATGGTTACAAAAGCTGATGGAATTAGCAGAGATGGCCAACTTGACTGTGCTGATAAAAGAACATAAGTCCTTTTTTTTCTACTTGGAAACTGCTTCTGAACTTTGTGCTTGAGGTGGAAAGAAATGATGCCATGATTTTGGGTTTTACTAATTAGACTGATTTGCCGATACAGAAATGGCTACTACAGAAAAGTAAAAAGTTGAAATTTGATTTTAATGTCTGATTTTACTGCAACAGAGTCAGAAGTCAATGCCTTTTGTGTCTCTCCCCCCCCTTTCTTCACACCTTTTTTGTTTTCCCTTTTTCTACTGTTGTCCCCTACTATTTGCTTTTGTGTTTTCATATTTTATGTTATAAATGAATAAAACTTAATAAAAACAAAACAAAACAACAAAACAAAAAAGAAATTTTGGGCTCCATTGTGGTCGTAAGTTGAGGACTACCTGTATTTCATTTCTGTGATAGAAAAGATATCATTTCTTACTCTGGGAACCAGCAAAACACAGAAATTGGATTTAAGGATTGTGTGCCTGCTTGCTCCACACAGAGCTGGACATTCTGAACACTGGAGGAGGCTGTTTGATCTCTCCAAAAATACCTGTTCAGACAGAGGTTGAAGTCATTCATTCCCACTAAAAAATGGGAGAAGTTCAGGCCTGGAAGATGCTTGCCATACTGTCTCTTTCGGCAGATCATTTTTTTTTCTACTTAAAAGATGGGTGACTTGGTCTCTGTGATATTTGTGCCTATCATCCCTCTTTCTAGGCTAGGCCTTCTAAATGTATTGGGACTCTAATATGGGAAATTTACAAGCCAAAGTTCTTCACCACTGGAGATTTATCCAGATTTCTCCTGAATAAGTAGTGAAGATAAACACACATGCACACACTTTGGAATTTTCTTCCCCATATGTTTAGAATATGCACTGTGTGCGAGTACACAGTGTAACGCACCCAGAGCCATTATTTTAGCACGTGTGCCAACAAATGCTGACAACCAAGTCTCAACGTGATTCACTGCAACCATCCTTCAAATACAGTCAAATGTTGATGCAGGCAAGAATTTAAGAAACAGCAGCATCCCGTTTCAGCAGCTGCAGTCTACTTTCTTGGCTCAATTTTGCATCAGCTTTTCTTCTGCGGCACATGGCTCCCTTCAACTCTGCTGCCATTATCATCTTCATCTAGGGAAATACACTAGGCAAGTCATGGTGTGTGCATGAGAGCTGGGGGTTAAGAGGTGGGGAGGGTCTCCAGTGGCCTTTGGGTTCATGTGTTCTTCCACCGACACCTGCGTCCTGTCTTTGTGATGATCCTCTGAGAGTGACCACAATTCCAGAGCTTAGCTGCCTGGTTTATCACAAAGATGACCTTGCCATCGGCTGCTAAACCTAAAACACTGCTATAAAAGAATGTTACCCACCAAAAATGTAAGCTGAAAATTGACAAAAACACCCATGCCTTTCTTTTATTACCGACGGAACGTTTTCCCCCAGAAATATGGATAGACTTGACAGTTTTTTTATTGAAAAGTTTTACAATACATTTTTTTAACAAAACAAAACCCCTCCCAACCCCCTCCCCTCTCCCCAACCCTCCCCAACACCTCCCTCCCTTCCCCCTCCCCCCTCCCCGACTTCCCAGAGCTAAATACAGGGTATAAAAATACAAACAATCATAATCTACCTTATGCAAACAACAATAAGCTATTAAATCTATCACACTTTAACTCTTATAAAATAACTACAAGCAATATAAATATCACATCAATACTTATTCAAATGCTAGATGAAACTTTTTAGTCCCATATTTATTCTGAATATAATCAATCCATTTTTTCCACTCCACAATATATCTCTGTTGCGAATGGTCTTTCAAGTACGCTGAAATCTTTGCCATTTCCGCCAGGTTGGAAACTTTTAAAGTCCATTCTTCTATAGTCGGCAGTTCTTCCTTCTTCCAATATTGCCCTACTAAAAGTCTTGCTGCCGTAATTAAATTCAACATCAACTTAGTGTCCACAACAGTAGTATCAGTAATAATGCCCAGTAAAAACAATTGCGGACAAAACTTTATCCTTTTCTTAAATATCTTTTGCATATTCCACCAGATTTTAATCCAAAAAGCTTTAACCTTTTTACAGGTCCACCATATATGAAAATACGTTGCATCTTCACCACCACACCTCCAACATTTAGGCTGGCAGTTTGGATACATACTTGCTAATTTTTTAGGATCTAAGTGCCACCTATAAAACATTTTATAAAAGTTCTCTCTTAAGCTTTGAGCTTGCGTAAATTTTACATTTCTCACCCAAATCTTTTCCCAAGTATCCATTGTAATGACTTCTTGAAAATTCTGAGCCCACTTTATCATACAGTCTTTAACAAGTTCTGTCTCTGAATCAATTTCTATCAATGCAAGATATATCCTTATAATATGTGCTTGACCTTGATCTCTAATTTGCTTTACCAGATTTTCATCAGTCATTGAAAAACCAATTTTCTGGTCTTCTTTCCACCTGGCCTGTAATTGCCCATACTGAAACCAAGTTTGTACAATCTTTTCTTCTCTTAAGATATTATGCGGCTTCAAATGCCATACATTCCTTTCCAAACTTAAAATTTCCTTATATGTAGTCACATCATGTTTAAACCCAACACTTATATTTTCTATTGCGTGTTTCGGTATTGCCCATATAGGTATCTTATAATTTAACTTATATCTATACTTTTTCCAAACTCGTAACAGAGCATGTCTTAAAATATGTACCTTGAACACATTATCCACCTTCTTATCATACAATAAATATGCATACCAACCAAATAACAAATCATGGCCTTCAAGATTTAATAATCTCACTTGTGTTGAATTAATCCAATCACTTATCGCTGACAAAGCAGCAGCTTCACAGTATAGTTTAAGATTAGGCATTTTAAGACCACCTGATAGACTTGACAGTTTTGACTGATGTTTTCCATACAGTAGCTGACTCTAATAGAGAAGACCTAAACAGAAATCCAATTGATTTTTCAACAATTATGTTGGAAAGGTAAAACCCGGTTCTCCTTTTGTTCAAAGAGGATAATAAATAAACAAACAACCCTTTCTGCTAAAATATAGCAATGCAGCATTGCATCACGAAACTGTTTAATGTGAAATTGATAAAAATAACAGGAAAATAATCTCTAAAGGTAAGTATAAACAGTAGACAAATCACTGCAGAATCAGAAAACTAGAAGCTCTTTGTGTGTGTGTGTGTGTGTGTGTGTGTAGGATAGCCTTTTGTGTGGAATAGCAGTTATTTCTGAATAGGATGCCTAGCAGCACAGACCATGGTAGCTGGAAGCTAAGGAAGTTAAAGTTGAAAGTATCTGGATATATCAACCTGAGGAAAGATGGTTCAGCTTAAAGTGAGCAATATTAAAACTTGATTACTGCATATCTGGAGATATTGCTCTTAAATAAAACAAGATAATCTTAATAAGTGGAGGGCCTAGTGTATGACCCAGGAAGAAGCCTAAGGACCCCCTCAGGCTTTGTGGAATTCAGAGATTGTTGTGCTAAGATGGCCTCCCTCTCTCAGACCATTTAGGATTAATTGCACTGTCTTGTTAAGGGTGTGTGTATGCATGTGATACTTTTAATGACCAGTTAAAGTTTACCCAAGGGGAGAAGTAATAATCACTGCCTTGGGTAGCATGATAGGAGAGCAAGGAAATATTGTGCAGATAGTCCTTAACTTATGACCATAACTGAATCCACAATTGTGAGCATAAGTTGTGACGGTCCTAAAATGGGTCACAATGTAACCAAACACTGAGCTACGATCTTTTTGTGATGGTCTAGAACAAACAGTCTCCAGTTTCTAGCCTCATGCCTTAACCGTTAGACCAGGGGTAGGCAACCTTGGCTCTTTTATGACTTGTGGACTTCAACTCCCAGAATTCCTGAGCCAGCCACGCTGAGGGAAAAGGGAGAGGTTTCCAAGCTGACCCATGCTGGCTCAGGAATTCTGGGAGTTGAAGTCCACAAGTCATAAAAGAGCCAAGGTTACCTACCCCTGCACTAGACCAAACTTGTAATATATGGTGTTAAGGGGATTTAATAGTTATAAACATAAGTTCGCAGGTTTGACAGTTCTTTGACAGCTGACAGCTCCACACGCAGCTCCCGCTGACAGCTCCACACGCGGCTACTGCTGACAGCTACCGATAACAGCTGCGACCTGACAGTTCCACATGCGGTCGGCAGGGATTGGTCGAGTGGAAGCAGCGGGAGAATCCCAGAATAGGGATTGGCCAGGAGTCCGCCAGCAGGACTATATAAGGGGGTTTGAAACGCACTAAAGTTGTTCCTGAGGAGATGAATAAACAGCTGATCTCACTCAAGCCTGCTGTCCTTTTTCTAACCGGGAACCCGCCGCAACAACACATCTGGCGACGAAGGTGGTACTGCTTCACGGAGCCAAATACGGAGCGAAGTCACGAGCTGACTGTCACTGAGCTGAAGTCACTGGGGAAAATAGCCCCACAAGACCCGTGAAGCAGCAGGCACCAGGACAGCATGACATCGTTTGGGCAAATAAGAGAATTTGACATCAAATACCCCAAGCGATGGGAATCACATTTCGGGCAGGTAGAAGGGTACCTTCTATTCAACAAAATTACTGAAGACCACTTGAAGGCTGCAGCGTTACTATGCCTCAGCGGACCTGCCATCTACGATGTCGCTGCCGGCCTCTGCAACCTGGACCCAGTCAACACTGTCCCTTATGCGGTCCTGACTGACCTATTGAACAAGCATTTCATACCAGCTCGTTCAGAGCTATACTGGCAACTGCGGTTCGCCCAGCAGACTCAGCGGCCAGGAGAAGCTGCAACAGACTTTGTTGCTGCTGTCAGACACGCCACTCGCTGGTGCCATTTCCCGGACTTAGAAGATAGGATCCGGGACCAGATCATCCTAGGACTCCTCAACAAATGGCTCCAAAGGAAAATAGTCCCCAAACCAACCATGAGTCTCACCGAGGTCATCAGTGAGATCTGGGCGTACAAAATGACTCGTGAGGAAAACCTAGACCAGCCCTCCAACGGACCCCATGGGTCAATTCATCTTTGCAACTCAGCCAACAACGAAGAAGAAATAACAGACCCCGACATCGGAATCGATGTAATCCAACAAAGCTACAAGAAACCTCTGTCACAGCGAGGTGCCGCAAGACCTCTAAACAAACCACCGGTGTTGGCCTACCAAAACCCCCATACACCGAATAATAGTCAGATATGCGCCAGCTGAAGAGCAGCCCACCCACGGGCATCCTGCAAGTTCAGGAATGCCAAATGCCACGAGTGCGGCAAAACCGGGCACATCCGCACCGTCTGTCGCAGCCGGAACAAAGGGAACGTGAATGACCTGGATTCAGCCCTACCAGGTACAACAAACCCCTACACCCCATGCACAGAGCTCCCCTGGCCCTCAGTTCAGACTACTAACTGGAGAGGAACACCTGATAACCGTTTAAATGTCCATCAGTTGTTAAGGCCCAAAATTAGAATCAAAGTCCATTTACAGGGATTTCCCTGTGAAATGGAGGTGGATTCTGGCTGCTCGGTCTCCATAATTTCTATGGAGACCTATAACACAATCTGTGGCCTTAGCAAACAGCAAATTCCCCTAAAATCTACTAAAATGAGATTGGCTGACTTCCAACAGGCCCCAATTAAGCTTAAGGGAATAGCCACCTTAAACGTTAGATTCAGGGGATTCCAGGGCCCACTTGAAGTATTAGTCACCCAAGGAAAGGGGGCCAGCTTAGTGGGACTAAACTGGTTCGAGGCCTTGAGTATTTGGTTAGGAGGAGTCCACCTTACCCAGGCCAAAAGCCTCAAATCCGTCCGTAAACCATTTGCAGACGTATTCGATGGTTCCCTAGGGAAGTACACAGGGCCCCCAATCTCCCTGAAATTTAAACCTGACATCCTCCCCATTAGAATTAAGGCCAGAAGAGTTCCCTTCGCCCTCAAACAAAAAATCTAGGACAAACTGGAGCGCTTTTATTAAAACTAGGGGTGCTAGAACCCATGGAAGGAGGGACCTGGGAAATCCCTATAGTCACCCCAGTGAAACCTAATGGGGACGTGCACATATGCGCTGACTATAAAGCCACCCTCAACCGTGCTCTCAACCCACATGCTTACTCTGTTCCTTCGGTGAAGCATGTTCTCTCCGCCATTCAGTCCGGCGCCATCTTCTGCAAGCTAGATCTCACGCATGCTTACTTGCAGCTCCCTGTTACCAGGGAGACGGCAGACGCGCAAATGATAGTTACACACCGCGGGGCTTTCAAAGTTCACAGACTGCAGTTTGGCATTTCTGCCGCACCTGGGATTTTCCAGGAAGTCATGGAGTGAACTTTGAAAGGCATTCCAGGGGGGTGTCCTTACTTTGAAGACATCCTAATAGCGGGGGAAAATGAAGAAACACTAGCAGAGAGACTACAAACAGTACTTAGCAGATTTTGTACTACTGGGTTAAAACTAAAAAGGGAAAAATGTTCAATTGGGGTAACATCCACAGAATTCCTGGGCTACAGGATAGATGCACAGGGGATCCATCCAACAGAGTCCAAGGTAAGGGCTATTAAAAGAGCCCCTACTCCAAAAAATAAAGCACAGCTTCAAGCCTTCTTGGGGCTCTTAAATTTTTACCATACCTTCCCCAGAAAGCTGCAAGAGCAGAACCTTTACATACATTACTAGATAAAAATGCCCCGTGGGAATGGACCACACTCCATGAAAACTGTTTCAGGAACCTAAAAGAGCTGCTATCCAGCAATTCTACCATCACCCACTATAATGAGCATAAACCGATTTGTATCGCATGTGATGCATCCCCTTATGGGGTGGGTGCCGTGCTGAGCCATCTGGAGAAGGGAGGGGTCCAGAACCCAATAGCATATTACTCATGGACATTAACAAGAGCAGAGAGGAATTATGCCCAAATAGATAAAGAAGCGTTAGCCATTGTTGCAGGGGTTAAAAAATTCCACGATTACCTATATGGCAGAGAATTTACGATCTTTACAGATCACAAGCCCTTGTTGGGACTTTTCACCATGGACAAACAAACCCCCCAAATTCTATCCCCTAGGGTTCTGCGCTGGTCCACATTTTTATCAGCATATACGTTCAAATTACTTCACAAGCCCGGCAAAGACATGTGTCATGCTGATGGGCTTAGCAGACTGCCTTTAGCAGATATTGATCCAGCCCCAGCCCCAGGGGGACAGATCTTGGCCATCGAAGAAGTGCCAGATTGCCCCCTGCAAGTAAAGGACATAGCTTCTGCAACAACCACAGACAGGCTCCTCAGCAGGGTACTGGGTTGGGTAACCTCTGGCTGGCAGGGCCATAGCCCAGGGCCTGAATTCCAGGCCTACTTTAATAGGAGAAATGAATTATCCACTCACCATGGGTGCATCTTATGGGGAAGCCGAGTTGTCATCCCTGAAAAACACAGGCAAAGAGCCCTCTTAGCCCTGCATGAGGGACACCCGGGGGTGGTAAAAATGAAGGCCTTAGCTCGCAGCTACCTTTGGTGGCCGGGGTTGGATAAACACATAGAGGAGCATGTTGCTGGAAGCCAGCCATGCCAACAATCCAGACCAGGGCCACCACACGCACCCCTACACAAGTGGGAGTCAGCCCACAAACCCTGGTCAAGGATCCACATAGATTTTGCTGGACCCTTCCCAGGGGCAACTGTTCCTTATCATAATGGACAGCTATTCCAGGTGGCTTGAGGTCATCCCAGTTAGAAGCCTGACTACAGCCAGCACAGTACAAGTGCTTAGGGGGCTCTTCGCCACGCACGGCCTCCCCGATATTATAGTTTCAGACAATGGACCTCAATTCACTTCTGCTGATTTCCAGAATTTCACCAGGGCCAACTTGATTAAACATATCACCTCGGCTCCCTTCCGGCCATCCACTAACGGCCTGGCTGAAGTTATGGTCCGGACAACCAAGGACACCTTACGACGCATCATCGCCGGAAATTGGCACCAACGATTGGCTCAATTCCTTCTGGCCCACCATTTGACCCCTTGCACAACCACTGGCAAAAGCCCAGCTGAATTATGTTGGAGCCGCCTCCTAGTCACCAGACTAGACAGGCTACATCCGGACAAAATTGCCAGCCCCCTCCAGACAATTCGACATAGTGGACCATGTGTGGGCCAGGAACTTTGGACTTGGAAACAAGTGGCTGCCTGGGGTAATCATCCTTTGCAGAGGGCCAATATCATATCTCGTTGAAGAGGAAGGGGGTCGGCAATTGAGACGTCATATTGACCAGCTGAGAAAAAGGGGACCTAGCATCCAAACCCCAGCACCAGCGGAACATCCTGCAACTTGGGAGCCAGGCAGCTTTAACCCCAACCCCCAGGCAGAATTTGAAAACCTTCCAGACCCAGTAGAAACCTCTGGCCTAGGGAAAAATCCCTGCACCACCCTAAATCCCCAGAGCAGCCAGATCCCCACGACTGGAAGCCCCCCGGCTCCTACATCCTCATCTACCCAAGGAAGCCCGGTTGGCAATCCCCACCAGAGCTAAGAGACCACCTGCTTATTTAAAGGATTACGTATGGCCAGGCGGCCAATAACCAGGCAACAAATGTTTAAATATTGTTAACTGTTTAATTATGGGGGGGAAGGGGTGTAATATATGTTGTTAAGGGGATTTAATAGTTATAAACATAAGTTTGCAGGTTTGACAGTTCTTTGACAGCTGACAGCTCCACACACGGCTGCCACTGACAGCTCCACACGCGGCTACCGCTGACAGCTACCGATAACAGCTGTGACCTGACAGCTCCACATGCGGTCGGCAGGGATTAGTCGAGCAGAAGCAGCGGGAGAATCTCAGAACAGGGATTGGCCAGGAGTCCGCCAGCAGGACTATATAAGGGGGTTTGAAACGCGCTAAAGTTGTTCCTGAGGAGACGAAAAAACAGCTGATCTCACTCAAGCCTGCTGTCCTTTTTCTAACCGGGAACCCGCCGCAACAATACAAAACTAGTTCTAATTTAGATATTCAAGTTGAAAGATTGTGGTGACAGGTTCCGTCTTATAGGGGAGGCAGCAGTTCAAGAATTACTATCTGCTTGGCTGTTGCTGTTCTTTACAATTTAGTTATTAGCTTTACATCAATACACTTCTTTATTTTGTACAAACTCAAGCCACTCTACTAATGCCCCTTCCTCTTATTTTCCCCCACAAAAAAACCATGTAAGGTGGGCTAGGCCAGGGGTCCCCAACCCCCAACCCCCTGGCTGCAGCCCACTCCAGGGTCTTGAGCATTTTGGAACCGGGCCGCGGAAGTGGCAGATGAGCACGTGAGCACATCCATTTGCACAAAAAGCAGGCCCCTGTGCCTGCCACTCACGCAAATGGAGCTGCACACTCACACACTTGCCTGTCGCTCATGCAGAACCATCCCCTCCCCCCCCCTTGTGGTCTGCAAAGGCAGAAAGGTTGTGGAACTGTGAACTAGGCTAAGAGAAAAGGGTCCCAAGTTATCACTCAGCTTCCATGCTTTGGGGAAGACTAGTTTCTAGTTTAGCATCTTAATCACTGCATCAAACTGGTTCTCTTAATGAAAAACATTTGGTGGGAATTGATAAGATTTTGCAGAAAACCGGCGAATTGTAATTCAGAAAGTCTTCAACCTCTACAGACCTGGTCATTTTATCTTTAGTATTGTTTACTAGCAAATTACTGCTAAGCTTGTAAGCCGCCCTGAGTCTTCGGAGAAGGGCGGGATATAAATGGAATTAAAATAAATAAAATAAATAAATAAATTAAACTTTCCCTAGGATTTCCCAGCAATTCATGAATATCCTGAAATTAATAAAAGAAACATCATAGTGGTTATTTCCCCAGTCTGACTCCATGTGTTTGTCTATGTGTATATTCAGAGTAGCATTTTGGTCAGGGTGCCCATCACTTTCTCTACCAGGTGGACAATACACAAACAGGGCAGATAATTAATTTGAATAGTAGAAAAGCAATAAAGAAGAGTTAAAATATGGTGGTGCTGATAGCCTGGAGCCTGAAGGATTATAGGGGTGGGGATCCCCTTGCTGAACACATCACAAAATGCTTTCCTATATGAAGAAGGTGGAGGTTCCAAGCTGGCGTTAATTTGCAAAAAGAATTAGAGTATGGAGGCAAGCAGTGGGTGTTGAAAGAATACACAGAAGCTAGGAAGACAAAAGTGCAATTGTGTTACTTCTGAGTGTGGTTTTTTTAATGGTCTTAGTTATTCTAAAATAACCTCCCCCCTATTTTTAGAGTGCCAATCTTGCAGGTCAGAATTCTTATCTGAAAACATAAAAGGAACATCACCCCTTTTATTCATTCATCCTCTTAGTAAACCACCCAGGGAGAGAATCATAAAAGTGTATTAAAACATAACCAATCTGTATCTTAAGTATGTGGCTTGAAGGAACCAAAACCATAAATATCTCTTGACTCCCACAGGATTTGAAATTTACAGTAATATTTCCCTAGATACTTCCAGCATTCATTCTGTCTAAGTTATAACATGGTGATAAATAAGGGGTTACAGCTTGCAAAGCTGTGTCACAATGAATCCTTTGGATCACATGTCTAAGCATCTATAATTGAGATATTTGTCTGAACACAGTGTGAGCATTTCCCAGCTAGCTTTACCACATCCCAGCCAAAGTCTCTAATTAACACCAAAGCACACACAGATCTGAAAGGGGAAGAGTCTCTAAGTCCAATCAGTTCAAAGAGATCGTCACCTTGTATAAAGAGACAATAACAGAGCAAATCAGCTGTGTCAAGTGCTCCATGAATAGCCTCACTGGAAAACACAGACCACACAGGTTAGCACCTCCCCATGTTGCATCTGTGAGCAGCTTAGCAGTTAACTGCAGAAGAAACACACCAGAAAATTTACCACCTATATAGTTTTACCTATTCCTTGAAATAGTTGCTTATTCAGCTATGTCCAGCAGGTTCCAAAATAATAAGCCTAACATATAAATCAATACTGTATACAACTCATAATGGTGATCACAACTACCTGATTAAAGCCTTGGCCTTCTGTATGTGTTTTGACATCGAAGGAGTGGGGCTTCAGTAGTAAGGTCGCATAACCTCCATCTTGATGTTTTGCACCACCATCCCTGCAGATGCGTTTGATTAGCATCCTTTCCACAGTCACAATGGAATAGCCAGTGCTATAAAGTGGCAGGGACAGCAAATCATTTCACTGTGTGTGTCATTTACTGTCGTTGAGATAGTTATCTATTCATCCTTGAGCTGGCCCAAAGCAAAGCTAACGAAAAAAGTGCTGTCTCAATTACCTGTTCTTTTCTGGCCTCTATTATAAAAATGGTCAACACTTGGATCTGAAGCAGGCAAAGATGCTTCAAATTCAACATTCTGGGTGCTCTTGCTTATTGTTGGCATAAAGAGAAATAGGTGTAAAAAAGGATGAAGCAGAAGTGAAGCGTGAATGGAACTTAGATAATGAACTGCTAATAAGGGAGAGAAAGACCAGGAGAAGATTGGCTAAAATGGAGGCTGTCTATCTAATCCGCAATCCCTGACTGGCCACTAGATTTCAAGAGACATTTTTCATAGGGTGCAATTAATGCTCACACATGGACTGGGATAGTGACAGAGGGAATTGGAGCAAGGGAGAAAATTTTCATGTGGGTGTTTTGGTGGGTCAAAAGCTGAAAGTCAACAATGTGACAGAGCTGCAAAAAAATTCCAAATGCAATTCCAGGTTGCATCAAAAAAAGTACAAAATCAGGATCAAGAGATGCTGTCATTTCTTTCTGTTTCAGTTGGTCAGCCACACTTAGAAGAATGTCTCCAGTTCTCTGCAGTGCTTTTTAGGACAAACTGGAATGTTTCCAAAGGAGAATAGTTAAATTGATAAGGATCTTGACATTAAAATAAACTTATTGAAGTACAATTAAAAGCAATAAGTACTATAGCAGGGGGTCTTCAAACTTGGCCCTTTTATGACTTGTGGACTTCAACTCCTAGAATTCCTCAGCCAGCATGCCTGGCTGAGGAATTCTGGGAGTTGAAGTCCACAAGTCATAAAAGGGCCAAGTTTGAAGACCCCTGTACTATAGTATTGGAAGAAAAGATTGCCATGAGGAGTCTTAAGTTTGCCATAGGTGTCTTAAAATCTCTGAAGGCATGGTTATTTAGAGTTGGTTCAGAAGACAAGACAAGAAACAATGGATTAAATCTACTAGTAATTAGATGCTACCTGGACATTAGGAAAATTTTCCTAATAATAGCTATACAACAGTGGTACAGCCTGCTTTGGGTTATGGTGGATTCTGCTTTGGTAAAGGTGTTTAAACAGCCTGGAAAGCCATTGGTTGGAGATGTTGTAGTAGGGTGCTTCTTCTTTGGGCAATGGAATGGATTAGATGGCCATTAAGGCTTCTTCCAACTCTGACAATCTATGATTGTGCCATGCTAACTGACAAAGGTGGGGACAGGGCCTGTTTGAGGGGTGTCCAACCTTGGCATTTTTAAGCTTGTGGGTTTCAGATGGTTTGGACTATAATTCCTATCATATCTTGCAGTGCCCCCATTTTCAGCCTTATGTTGATATTTACCAATGTTAGACCAGCAAACAGGGATAGCAAATGCAGTACTCACCAGAGGGTGCCTGATGTGCAGACTTCCTTCAGTTTTTTTGCATTTTGCAGACTTAAGCATGAAATGCCTTTTGAAAATCTTAACCCTAAAAATGAGATCTTTAGAGGAGCTGAGACCAGAGGGATTTTCAATAGGAATTCACAGGTGGTTTTATTATGCCGAATGAAGACTTGCAGAGGGCTTGTTAGTTCTGTATTTGAGAAGTCTCTATTCTTTGCACTGTATTACATTGATTAATTGTGCTAGTGAATGGAAAGATATAGTGGCAGTTATTTGAGCTTTCATCTATTTGTTCATATTAACTTCGCTTGTTACTGAGAACTGAGGGACATCATATGAGCCACAGATATGAATTAACAAGTCCCTTTCCTGGTTTTAAAGCCCAGTGCCCTAAGACTTTGATCAGGATTCCATAAGCTACAGCTACAAATCAAGGATGTCACTTAAAAATTTGCCCATCGCTGTGCTTAGTTTTCTCTTATTAACACTGTCCTGGAACAGGAAAGGATCATAGTTTAAAGCTCCTGCTCTATACCATCTCACGGTTTCAAATTAAAACTTTTTTTAATGGCTCTACTGCATTGCCAGTTGTATCTAAACAGATACATCAGTGTTCTTCCAAGACATGGTACCTACACAAGCAAGCCTAAATCAGAACTTGTCCGGGTGTGCAGTGGGTTTTGAATGGAATTGGATTAGGATTAGTTGGGTCAATACTAGTGACAAAGTTGTTGATATAGAAGACAACCTGAAGGAAATGTAGTAAATTATTGGGAGAATATATCTTCCTCATTAAGGTATAGGCATGAGTAGAATTCACATGTCCAGTTGTCCAGTTATCTTACTTACTGTAGATGTGGTGGCTCTGGTTGATTAACCAGTGGAATAGAAGTTGTGGGTACTTCATTACTGGAGGTTTTTAATAAGAGACTGGACATCCATTGGTCTGAAAGGGTATAGCAGGGGGTTGGACTAGAAGACCTCCAAGGACTTTTTTAGCTCAATTCCAAATTAAGTTGTGGGTGTTCCATCACTGGAGGTTTTTAAGAAGATATTGGACAGCCATTTGTCCAGAATGCTATAGAATCTCCTGCTCGTGCGACACTTCCGGGTGGCAAGGCTCCGTTGACGGCAGCCATTTCAGCTGTCAGCCCCGCTGTCTCTGTAGAGCCACCAAAAACAGCGACGATCAGCTGTTTGGCGGCTCGGAAGCCCGCTCCTCGGGAGAAGAGGAGGGGGTGAGCGCCCAGGCAGGGGTAGAGCTCCCCTGGACCGCCAGAGTTGAAACTGGTGGTTGAAGGGTTGAGCCCCCCCGCAGCCTGAGTTTGCTCCGGACTCCGGGACACCTCTGCTCCAAGGCTTTGGAGCAGAGCAGGACGCTGCAACCATCCCTGCTAGTGAGAGTGAACTTTGGATTACTTAGATGCAGGCAGAGCTGTGCAGGAGAATGCTGTCAGAGCAAGTATTTGAACTTTAACTCAATAAACCTTCTGGACATTTTTAAAAGTGAAAGTGCGCAATAGAATTAAGTGGGTGAAAATGGCTGCCAAGTCAACTAAAGTTCCTAGAAGCGCGGGGGCTTCGCCAGTTCAGCAATCTTCATTACAGGCTTTAATGCCCCCCCCTCCAGCACCCGCACCCGCACCAGCCTTGACAATAAAAGATCTGCAGGATGTTTTGCAAGAGGCTTTGAAAAAGCAATCTCAGCAATTAGCTGAGCTTATTGAGGAGAAGAACACAGAAATAAGGGCAGACATCTTACTTGCATTTCAAGGCATGGCTGTTTGTATTGAACGTCTGGATGAGAAAGTGGAAGAACTTAGCCAAAATAATATGAGATTAGATGCCAAAATGATGGATGCTGAAACAGTGATGGAAAAGATTGACGACGATTTATTATTGGTCCAGCATAGAGAGATGTAGTTTGCTGTGAGAATTAGAGGGTTGAAGGAAGACCCTAAGGAAAATTTGAAAAAAGTAGTTTCAGAAGCTCTTGAACAGGTTCTGGGGCACTCAGCAGAAGATGTCATGGTGGATATAGATAAAATATTTCGTGTTAATTCCTGGATTGCAAGACAAAGGAAGCTACCTAGAGATGTGGTGGTTTATTTTACAAAGAGAGCAATTAGAAATGAGGTTATTCAAGCCTTTTATAATAACAAATTCACAGTTGCAGAGCAAGAAGTTCTAATTTTAAAAGAGATCCCTCCAAGAATTTTAAGGAGAAGGAAAGAATTTGCTTTGCTGGCAGAAGAATTAAGAAGACGGGATATCCAGTTCAGATGGGAGATCCCAGTAGGTATGGTGGTGATGCACGCAGGCACGAGATACCGTCTTCTCACAGTTTTATAGGCACGTGATTTTTATGTCAATATTTTGAAGGCAGGCCCCATACCACTTCTGGAATCTAAAAGGAAGAATGTTGATGGAGAGCATCAACCACAAAGTGAGAGCATACAAGGTGCTGAAGGAGTTACGCAGTTGAAAGATGGAGAATTCCAGAAAGCTACAGGAGTGGATCAGATTTCAGTACCAACGGAGGAGGTCAGAGACCAAAGAATGACACACACTGCAGCTAGACAAATGAGACAAGAGCAAGAACAGCAGAGAGCTATGACTGCATCTCAAAAACTTACTTACAGTGAAGCAGTGGGAGGAGCGAAGCCAAAGAGAGTGCAGGTGATGTTGGAAGAGGCGCTCCAAAAGCTTCAGGTCGCAAAAGATGGTGACAAAGCTTCTAATTTGGAATGTTAATGGTCTAAATTCACCACACAAGAGAAAGAAAGTATTTCAATATCTAAAACAATTTAAAAACGATGTTATTTGCTTACAGGAAACACATATTCGAGCGGCTGATCAAAAGTACTTGGTAAACTTTAGGTTGGGCACACAGTTTATCGCTTCTGCGCCTGATAAGAAAAATGGAGTTGTTATTTATGTTAAGAATACTTTAACAGCGAGTTTAATTGAAGCAGACAAACAAGGAAGATATGTTATAATTGAATTATTAATAGAAGGCAAGAAAATGCTTTTGGTTGGATTATATGCTCCTAATCAACAGCAAGGAGATTTTTACAATTTATTACACAGCAAGATTATTGAGTGGGATTATAAATCTTGTATTTGTATGGGAGATTGGAATGGCGTTTTGGATGTACAAATGGACAAGGGAGGTCTTTTTAAAAGCACGCCAAGTCATGCTAAACTGCCTAAATCTTTTTTCGAGATGAAGGATGACTTGGAATTGAGAGATGTTTGGAGAGAAAGGAACTTGCAAGAAAAAGACTACTTTTTTCTCTGACAGGCATCAATCTTTCTCCAGGATCGACTTTGTATTAATTACTAATGATTTTTTTTTCTAGGATTAAGATCAAGATTTGTCCAAGAACTATATCTGATCATAGTCCAGTATGGTTGGAGATAGAAAAAGATAACGGAGACAGACGGTCTTGGCGTTTAAATGAAAATTTGTTTAGATATCAGGAAAATGTGGAAGAGTGTAAAAAACAGATGAAAGAATTTTTTAAAATTAATATGCATAAAGGTACTTCTATTGAGATGGTTTGGGATGCAAGTAAAGCCTATATGAGAGGTGTATTAATATATTTGTACAATAAACATAGACGTAAATTGGAATTTAAGAGGAAAGAATTAGAGGATGAAATTAAGGAAAAAGAAAAGGCTTTAATTCTGAATCCATCTGATGGGAAGATCAAAGAGGTAACTCCTTACTAAGGGGTCAGTTTGATATGTTAATGGCAGATCAAGTGGCAACTAACCTACGGTATGCTAGACATAACACTTTTTGTAATGCTAATAAACCGGGTAGATGGTTAGCTTACTTGTTAAGGAAGAAGCAAAGAGCTTGCAATATAGATAGAATAGAACATAAGGGTAAAGTAGTGTATCAGCAGAATCTTATTAAAAAGACTTTTGTTGATTTTTATTTTAAGTTGTATGCTAGAAATTGTCGGGCCGAGCACGCCCGACATTCGGACGGGCCGCGGGGTGACTCACCAGACTGCCAGGCTCCCGCAGAGCACCCCGTCAGGCCCCGAAGCCTCCCGCCGGCGCCCGACATCTCCCGGAGGGCCAGGACGGCATTCGGCCCTCCCCAGCACTCCGGTAACCGGAGCAACCCACCAGGCCCCAAAGCCTCCCGCCGTCGCCCGTCGTCTCCTGGAGGGCCGGGCCAGCACACGGCCCTCCCCAGCGACCCGGTAACCGCCCGGAGCAACTTACCAGGCCGCAGGGTCGTTAGCAGGCATCCTCGCCTCCTCGCCATGCTGCCGGGTTCCGGAAACGGCTGGCCACGCCCACGCTACTCCGACGGATCGGGGAATGGGTCAGCGAGAAGAACGGCGCAGCAGCGGGCCGCCTGTCAGCTGGGGAGGCCGCGGACCAGCCAGCCGGGTTCCAGAGGCTGCTTACAGGCCGGGAAGGGGCCGTACGAAGAACTAGGCGGTGGCTGCCCAGCGCCCGAGCCGCAGGGCAAGAATGGGTGCCTGGGTGGGTCAGGGGGTGACGGAGACAACCGGTGGGCCGGGAAGGGGTTGAGCGAGCAGCTCGCGGCGATCTGGGGTGGTGGGGGGAAAGAAGAGTCTAGGCAGAGCTCTGGGGGAAAAGAGGGAGGTTTAGGCTGGGGGGTAACTTACCGGCTGCATTGGTGGTGGGACGGGAGCCAAAAGGAGGGAACCATGGGAGGCGGGGTTTAAGTAGGGTGGGGGCGTGGTGGTGTAATTAAGGGTGTGGTGGTGGGAGTTAGCCTTGCCGGTTATTTAACAGCGTTGACTGTGCTGTAAAGTCAACGCTGACTTCATTTGTCTTTGAGCGAATGTTTATGCGGATAATAAACACGGCTTAGAAGAACCAGCTCCCGTTCCGGTGTCAATCTTTGGGTGGCTCGTCGGACGGGGCCTGAAAGTAAGTCAGCGTTCCTTTTTCTTACTTTGCGGGGAGCTCTTTCCTCAGAGGTTTGCTATGGCAGAAGGCACGGAGGATGCTGCACCACTGGCTGAGGGGCAGGAGGAAGCTGGAGCTGCGGCTGGGCTCTTGGAGTCGGTGGAGGTGGGGGAGGAGGCATTGCCCTCGGTGCGGCGGAAGGAAAAACCCCCTCCACTCGAAGGCTCTGGTCCGGGGCCTCAGGAGGCTGCAGTGCGGGGTCGCAGCAGCGATCGGTGGACGTATTCTGATGGGGATCATCGAGGACTCGGCCAAGGCTTGATGACCCGGCCTAAAGGTGCGTCTACTGAGTGGAGGGAGCGGTGTTTCGTGGAGGACAGCGGTGAAGAATGGAGTTACTCCACCGTTCCGGGCAACCGTACTATGGAGGTTCTCAGAGAGCGGTTCGGGGAAGTGAGGGGTCGGGAGCCTGGGCTTTGGTCTGTTCCAGATGAGTCTGACCAGGGGCAGTGGTCCCTCCCAGGTGGCCTTGCTCGGCGGTCTAGCCCACCCCACTTTCGTATGGACAGCCCAAGGTACCAGGGATCAGCTCGCCAGCCTGAGGTTCCCAGAGGTCCCGGGGTTTCGGCTCCCACTACGGCGGTACCAAGCGGCACGACTCCCTGGGACAGCGTAACCGGAAGACCAAGACAGCAGCCGTTACGACCAGATGGGGGGGTTCCAGCCCAGGGGATGCCGCTGGGTCCTTGGGGTCAAGGGCTGGCGTGGGGTCCTCCGCCCCTGACCGTGGTCTATGATGGTCATCCAGACCGCCTGGCAATGTTTTTGGGGCAGGTGATTAATCACATGGACCAATACGGCCCGGCCTATACGTCCCAGTGGGCGATGGTAGTGGCTGTCACAGCGTGTCTACAAGGAGAGGCTGCGGCCTGGGCGGCTGACCTATACGGCGATCATGCCCGTGAGCTCGGGGACCTTGGTCTTTTCCTGGAGGCTTTACGGGCCCGTTTTGAGGATATCTCACGGGTGCTCCGTGCCGAGGCCGAAGTGTTGGATCTGCGCCAACAAGGAAGACCGGCAGTACGTTACGTTGGGGAGTTCCGGAAGGTGGCCGGGAGGCTACGGTCATGGCCTGAACGCCTTCTTGTGCACCACTTTAAGGCTGGACTGGATAGTGCTTTGCGACGAGCTTGTGTGGTAAGAGGGGTTCCGGCCCGTCTGCAGGACTGGTTCCGGGTGGCTATTGAGCTGGACATTGGCTTGCAGGATACTCGAGGAAGGTCTGAGGGGATGACCGGGGCCCGGCGGCCGGCCGAAAGGGTGAAGGTGGAGGAGCGGCCCGGCCTGCCGGTGGCCAAGGCCAACCCTGTACCACCACCACGTCCTGGTATTAGGTGTTTCCGATGTGACCAGCCGGGTCACTGGGCGGCTGAATGCCCGCTCCCGCCAGCCCGGATGGTTCCTCCAGCAACTTCGACACGGGCTTTGCCTGCTAGGAAGACCTCGGAGCGGTCCCGAACTGCTTATCAAGCCGCTGACAACAGCCGTCGGGACACGACACCTCCTTTGGCAACCGGGCCCGTAACTACCCAGACCGCGCCGACGGAAGACCTTGAGGATCTGGAGCTGGAGGATGATCCGATGGTAAGCGCTCCGGTGTGCCCTTTTGTGTTCCCCGTGGTGTTGGTGAGCCCCGTGTCTGGGCAAAGGCGGGCGGTTAGGGCTTTGGTCGATTCGGGGAGCACCCGGTGTCTAATCAACCGGAAAACAGTGGCTGCAGTGGGTATCCGGTTGCAACGACTGGTAACCCCTCTGCGTTTCCAACAAGTGGATGGGTCGCTCCTTGGGGGGGCTCCTATCACCCACGTCACCGAACCTGTCCGGCTGGAATTGGGGGCCCACTGGGAAGTTTTGCGTTTTGTTGTGGTGCCCTCTATGACTGAAGCTCTTATTCTGGGCCTTACGTGGCTTGATAAATGGGGTCCCACGATTTGGTGGGAGGGGGGTAGTCGTCATCTTCGGGTAGGTCTGGGGCCCGAGCCCCCTCTCCACCATTCCTTCCTGGGGCCGGAGGACACGGGGACGCGGGAGAAGGTTTGCGGGGTCACGGATGATTCGAAGGTGCATGTACCCCGGGACTACTCGGATTTAATGGACGTCTTCGATGAGCGGGAGTGCGATTCGTTACCACCCCATCGGCCGACGGATTGTGCTATTGAGTTCGAACCTGGGGCCAGACTACCTAAGCCCCGTATGTACGCCATGTCTCCAAAAGAGATGCAGGAGTTACGGCGGTACATAGATAAGAACTTGGAAAGAGGATTTATTCAACCAGCACGATCCCGGGTGGCGGCGCCAGTTCTTTTTCGTGAAAAGAAGGATGGGGGCTTGCGCTTGTGTGTGGACTACCGGGGGGTTAATGCGGTGTGCGTGGAGCACCTCTATCCCCTTCCTTTGATGAAGGACATGCTGGCCCATTTGGCGACAGGCCGGGTATTCACCAAGTTGGACCTCAGAGAAGCCTATTACCGGGTGAGGATCAAAGCCGGGGACGAATGGAAGACCGCGTTTAATTGTCCTCTTGGCAGTTTTCAGTTCCGAGTGATGCCATTTGGCCTACAGGGAGCTCCCGCTGTGTTCATGCAATTGATCAATCAGGTCCTGCATGAGTTCCTGT
The DNA here is from genome assembly GCF_964194415.1 of Vipera berus. Lineage (NCBI taxonomy): Eukaryota > Metazoa > Chordata > Lepidosauria > Squamata > Viperidae > Vipera > Vipera berus. Next base: position 89,187 of record NW_027673614.1, read on the forward strand.
ATCGGGGTGTTTTGGTATACTTGGACGACATCCTGATTTACTCGGACACATTGGAGGAGCATGTGCTTCTTGTGCGGCAGGTGTTGTCAAGACTGCTGGAAGCGCAGCTCTATGTTAAACTGTCCAAGTGTGAGTTCCATAAGGCCCAGCTAGACTACCTTGGGTATCGTATATCGGCGGCGGGGGTGGAGATGGACCCTAAAAAGGTACAAGCCATTCAACAGTGGCAGGCTCCGCAGACTCGGCGACAGTTGCAAAGTTTCCTTGGCTTTGCCAACTTTTATAGACAATTCATCCCACGTTTCGCAGCTATCGCCCTGCCGTTAACAGATCTACTGCGCACACGACAGTTGAAGACACGCCCGCGTCCGGGGTTGAAATTGGAGTGGTCCACCACGTGTCAGCGGGCGTTCGAGGAACTGAAGTCCCTCTTTGCTAAAGAGCCCGTTTTGAGACATCCCGACCCCAAGCTGGCTTATGTCGTACAGGCGGATGCGAGCGATGTTGCTCTTGGAGCCGTCCTCCTTCAGCGGAACAGTGCCGGGGTCCTGCAGCCGTGTGCTTATGCCTCTAAGAAACTGACTCCCACTGAACGGGCCTGGGCGGTGTGGGAGAAGGAGGCTTATGCGGTCCGTTGGGCTTTGGAAACCTGGCGACATCTTCTGGAGGGGGCCTCCCGTCCGTTCGAACTGTGGACGGACCATAAAAACCTGGAAGCCCTACAAACTCCTCGTCGCTTGTCGCCTAAACATGTCCGATGGGCCTTATACTTCCGTCGCTTCCGTTTTGTGCTGAAGTATGTGCCGGGGGGTCGGAACTTTCTGGCAGATGCCTTGTCACGCATGCCTCAGTTTGACAGCAAGAGGGAGGAGGTGGTGCAGGCACTCATCCCGACACTGGCAACTGAGGGGATTGGTTCGGAGAGTGCTAGACAGGTATCGGAGGAGAATTTGAACCAGGCCATCCAAAGGACCTTGCAGGAGGATGCCTGGTTGCGGAGTAATCCGGGACTATTAACTATGCGGGACGGTTTAGCGTGGCATGGAACACGACTGTATGTACCCGAAACCGTGCGGCCACGCGTTCTGCATGGGTGTCACGACGCCAAACAGGCGGGACATTTCGGGTTTGTGAAAACCTTACATCTGGCACGTCGTCAATTCTGGTGGCCTCGCATGAAGAGTGACATCGAGCAGTACGTACGGCGTTGCCATATTTGTGCCACTACAAAGCCCCAAGTTGGGAAGCCTTTGGGGTTGTTGCAACAGGTAGCTGACCCAACCCGGCCTTGGCAGGACATCGCCATGGACTTCGTTGTGGACCTCCCAGAGAGTAAGGGTCACACCGTTATCTGGACGATAGTTGACCTGTTTTCTAAACAGGCACACTTTGTCCCGTGTAAGGGGTTACCATCAGCCCGTCGCTTAGCTTGGTTGTTCCTCACGCAAGTATACCGACTGCATGGAGTGCCGCGGCGTGTGATTTCGGATAGAGGGGTGCAATTCACAGCCCGGTTTTGGAGAGAGTTCCTGCGTCATATCGGCTCGTCCCAGGGATTGAGTACCGCCTATCATCCCAGCACCAACGGGGCCGCAGAACGAGCCAACGCTGCTGTTGAACGCTATTTACGGAGCTATGTTTCTTTCCGGCAGACGGATTGGGTAGACCTGTTAGCACTTGCTGAAGTCGCATACAATAACGCAGTTCACAGTAGTACTGGCTTCTCTCCATATCGGGTGGTCACTGGTCACGAGTTCGTTCCCTTCAGTGAATGCCCTCAGGAAGAGGCGTCTCCGTGCTCACCGCTTGACTGGATGCGTCAAATCACGGCTGCCTGGGGGGCGGCGAAGGAAGCGTTGGATCGGTCCGCCGTGGCGACCAAAGCACAGGCGGACAAAAAACGAAAACCCTTTGCTACACCGCGGGTGGGGGACCTGGTTTACCTGTCCACCAAGTATTTACGGTTACAGGTCCCGTGCCGTAAGCTAGGACCCGAATACCTCGGGCCGTTCCGGGTGGTGCAGGTGGTAAACCCGGTAACGGTGCGGCTGCGGTTGCCTAAGTTTTTGGGTAAGGTCCACCCGGTGTTCCATAGTAGCCTGCTGAAACCTGCTCCAGCGGCTACCGCGGCAGCAGGGGAGGGGGGTCCCGGACCGGTTCACGCCGACCAATATGAGGTGCAGGAGGTCTTGGACTCCAGAGAGCGGAGGGGCGCCCTACAATATCTCCTTCGGTGGAAGGGGTACCCGGTGGAGGAGGCAACATGGGTGTCGCGGGAAGATGTCCATGCTCCACGTTTGATCCGGGCGTTCCACCGAGCCCACCCTGGCAGGCCGGGGGGTGGGGGTCATGGGGGTGTGTGCACAGTGAATGATGCTATAACCCTGTTTTCTACATCTGCAGGAGGACCCTTGGTAGGGGGGGCGGCATGTCGGGCCGAGCACGCCCGACATTCGGACGGGCCGCGGGGTGACTCACCAGACTGCCAGGCTCCCGCAGAGCACCCCGTCAGGCCCCGAAGCCTCCCGCCGGCGCCCGACATCTCCCGGAGGGCCAGGACGGCATTCGGCCCTCCCCAGCACTCCGGTAACCGGAGCAACCCACCAGGCCCCAAAGCCTCCCGCCGTCGCCCGTCGTCTCCTGGAGGGCCGGGCCAGCACACGGCCCTCCCCAGCGACCCGGTAACCGCCCGGAGCAACTTACCAGGCCGCAGGGTCGTTAGCAGGCATCCTCGCCTCCTCGCCATGCTGCCGGGTTCCGGAAACGGCTGGCCACGCCCACGCTACTCCGACGGATCGGGGAATGGGTCAGCGAGAAGAACGGCGCAGCAGCGGGCCGCCTGTCAGCTGGGGAGGCCGCGGACCAGCCAGCCGGGTTCCAGAGGCTGCTTACAGGCCGGGAAGGGGCCGTACGAAGAACTAGGCGGTGGCTGCCCAGCGCCCGAGCCGCAGGGCAAGAATGGGTGCCTGGGTGGGTCAGGGGGTGACGGAGACAACCGGTGGGCCGGGAAGGGGTTGAGCGAGCAGCTCGCGGCGATCTGGGGTGGTGGGGGGAAAGAAGAGTCTAGGCAGAGCTCTGGGGGAAAAGAGGGAGGTTTAGGCTGGGGGGTAACTTACCGGCTGCATTGGTGGTGGGACGGGAGCCAAAAGGAGGGAACCATGGGAGGCGGGGTTTAAGTAGGGTGGGGGCGTGGTGGTGTAATTAAGGGTGTGGTGGTGGGAGTTAGCCTTGCCGGTTATTTAACAGCGTTGACTGTGCTGTAAAGTCAACGCTGACTTCATTTGTCTTTGAGCGAATGTTTATGCGGATAATAAACACGGCTTAGAAGAACCAGCTCCCGTTCCGGTGTCAATCTTTGGGTGGCTCGTCGGACGGGGCCTGAAACTTGTTTTCAATGAATAGTTGTTGTAATGTATCAACTGTCACACCAGTTAGCAGTTTGTAAGTTATTGGTAAGAGGTAATTGGTCTGTAGTTGTCTGGTGCTGCCTTTTTTGTTGAACCTTTCATTATCAGATAGGTTTTCCCAGATGTTAACTAATATTCAATTTCACCTCCTTGCAGAATGTTGTTAAACTGTTTGGGAATGAATGGGCGTAGAAGAGTCAGATTTTTCAACCCAAAACTATCTTTATCTGGTGCTGACTAATTTTTAATCCTCCTTGCCCTTTTTTCCCAACCTTTCTCCTGTTATTACAAGTTTTTCCCATTTCAATTTCCCCTCTTTCTCCTCCTCCTTTATCCAAGCTGCATTCTTTGTATTTCTTTGGATTGACCCGTGGCTGTGCTCAGAATTGCACTGTTTCTTGTTTGCCAGGTGTTTGCTGGCTTCCTACAGTCTCTCCATTGCTGGGTTGGTAGAAACTTTATTGATTCAGCTGAAATTGGAAGATTCTATCTTTGGTGTGCAATTTGTATCTGCTGATTTTCTTTGCTACAGCAGTTATTTGCTGCTTTATTGTTTTCAATTCTTCCTCAAACTTCCTTGTTTCTAGGTTATATTTCTTCATCAAATATTTTTTTGTCTTTTTGTTCTTCAGTTTCTTTCATCTGTTCTAGCTTACTTACATCTGATCTTAAAATGCTGATCTTATTTTCCAGCCTGATTTTCCATTTTGGTGGGACACTGTTTGGCTTTTGTTGTTTGTTTATTTCACTGTTGATTTTGCATCCAAGATCTTCAGTTATAATTGCAGATGACTGTACATCAGCTAGTTTATATTTTGCAATGATCTGTTGCTTATCTTTGATAGTACAGTATTGGCATCTTTTAATACTTGTGCTAGCTGGGTATTTTAATGAGCTTTAGTGAGCTTATTCTGTTGTTTTTGTACTGTTCTGGATGCTCAGTTATTCTTAATTTCAATAGAAAAACCTTTCTAAGGAGAAAGCAGAGGAGAGGGTTCCTTGTTTGGGAATGCAAATAGCTCAATAGCAATGTTGAATTAATGTTGATTTCTATTCCTTTGCCCTGGATAGATCTTTGCAATTCTTCCAATTCTACTTCTGTGAATACTTTATTTTGTATAACAGACCAATGCTGAACTGCTAGCCTTGTTATGTTACTTTTGATTCTGAATTTTTTTCTAGAATTGGTGCATTCATTTCAGGTATTATCTTTACATTGAACTTGATTGGTAATTGCAAATCATTATTTCTTTGTTTTCAGTCTATGAGTGAGCAACTTTTCTTCTAGTAGTCTTGGAGCTGCTGTCGTTGTTGCTCAGCCAACAGTCCTGAGTTTTGTAGCACGTTTGTCACCAGATGTCTAGGAACTCAAGTACCTAGCATGATCCTTCTTTACTCAAGTGATGACTGATCTGGGATAGGTTTCTGTAAGTTATGTCTCACCATAGTATTTATGGGAGAGACACTTTTCATCTAGCTCCTCTGATTAGACATGTCAATTGAACTTCTGCCATAGCTCTCATCTTCGGAGCATGCAAGCCCCCAGTCATGTCAAGTAGGGCCTCACTGGGGGATGATGGTGTTGTTGATGATGATTTTAATAGCTAAGGCATCCAGTACCAGTTGGATACTGGTCTAGAGAAACAGGAGTGGCACTAAATCTCTGTAGCTATATGAAGGCATGCCATTACCTAAAATGACTAGAAGAGAAATCAGTTTCAGCATCTCTGTTGGCAAACAACAATCCACTCAAATACCATAAGAAAAAACAGAATATTTGAAAAGCAATCGAGATAAAGCACTTTGAATAAAAAGCACTTTGATTGTTATAATAAATGAGTATTAATAAACACGATAATGAAAGATTTAATGGTGGTATGAGTACTGCGAATGACACCATAATAACTAATTAACTGACCTGAAGAAATGAAAAACTAAGTGGCTAATATTGCCCTATTTAATTCAGGATGCATATTATCTCAGTTTTTATATTTTCTGTGTACCTTGAAATGGGAGTTGATTGCCCTTCCATTTGAATCTCAGAGATGATTTTCCTGGCAACTTGAGATACATATTATTTACACACAGATGTACATATACGCACCTGTTCTTTCAATGAAGATAATTAATCCTTTGCTTACCTTTCACTTCTACATACATATACATTCCTATTATCCTGTCCCTTTCATTCTCATGTAAAGTTGCAATTGCCTATAAATTAAAAGAAAAAGAGGAAATTAACATTTTTCATATGGGACTTCTTCCTTCCTTCCTTCCTTCTTTCCTTCCTTCTTTCCTTCCTTCTTTCCTTCCTTCTTTCCTTCCTTCCTTCTTTCCTTCCTTCCTTCCTTCCTTCCTTCCTTCCTTCCTTCCTTCCTTCCTTCCTTCCTTCCTTCCTTCCCTCCCTCCCTCCCTCCCTCCCTCCCTCCCTCCCTCAAACTGCTTTTGACCTTATTCATTCTGGGGTCCCTAAATCATTTTTCCTGTATTTTCTAATCTCATTGTGATATCATCTTATTCATGATGCCTAGCAGAAAATCAGAGAATTTTCCTAGAACATATTTCTGGTTCTTATAATATCAGCATTTATGGGAGTGTAACATGCCACTGTTTCCATCCTATTGATTCCTATTGTCATATGCCCCCACAATAAAGTTGATAACATTACTTCATAATTTATGTCATACAGTTTAGCTTTTTCATTGAGAATTGGAACTATACCTTCATTCCCCTGCATGAATTCATCACCTCTACTCCACAGAATCAGCCCAAAATAACATTCCTTCTTCTTAAATTTTCAGGAATGACTTATTATCCTTCTGTCTTCATACTGTGGAAAAAGAGTACTGTTACATTCATTTTTTCTTTATCCTTGTTTTTTCATCAAATTAAGAACAGTATTTAAGAGGATTGACAGTGCTTGTTTCTAAATGGCTATTTAAAAACAGTATATCCAAACAGTGTATTTGGACCCAGTTAAGCTTTGGAAAGAACAAAAGGGAATTCTTTAGGGACAATATTTAGCTGAAGATTTCCACAGATTTTTTTAAAAGGCCTTCAGCCCTTTGGAAAATCACATTCCATTTTCAAAAAGCATTGCCTTCAATTTATTACATACTTTATGTAGAAATATTCAGACATAGGGAAGAAGCAAACCTTGTTTTATTTGTTAGTGCTGAATAGCCCCCATAACTTTGCCCCATACAGAAATTATTCTATTCCTTGTAAGGTCACAAAGTTTCTTATACAAAGCATTTGATCCTATATGCAAAGAAGCATTAATAATAATGGATGGGTTGTGAAAATTCCTATGAGTCTGGGTTTAACCTTAGATATTTATGACTTCTCATAAGTTTCAGGATACAGAGACAGTATGGAGGCAATAACTGGATTTTCATTCATTATTTCGGAACTTTTCATTAATGATTGTTATCTTTATGTGACAGTTAAATAAAAAGCATTTCGGATGATCTGAGCCAAAAGTCTGTTCAAAGGACTGTGATTCATTTTCCTTTTTTGTTTGGTAGTAACACTGGAAACTTTCTACTTATTTTTTTAAAAAAAAGATATGAGCAAAAGTAGTAAGGATTTTGATTTGTTTTTAGTTTCTCTGGGTAGTGGTTAACTCCATTTCCTTCATTGGATGCTATTGTATGTATCTTTTGTAAAAAAACAAAGAATTGCATCATAATATTTGAAAATGTTCCAAATTGGAAATGATATTTATGTGCTTTTATTAGTTTGGAATAGGTGAATTTCTATGGAAATGCAAGCCACACCAGTCTCTATCCAAAGCAATTAACCTGAAGCTTCTTGTGATTCAGATATTATGTAATGTCTGAAATGTCTGCAACATTTCTCAGTGTGGCAAGGAGCCCTGGCTTTTAGTGAATCTCTCTCTCTCTGTATATTCTGTTTTGCAGAAGCTATTTGAAAATGAAGAAACACGGTCAGGCCAGGGGACTAAAACTAAAGGTTGATTATTTATTTATGGTTTTCTTGCCTTATTAGATCAGATAATTAAATATGATCCATCTGGTCCCTCAGGAATCAGAATGAGTGTGGCTGTTGGTTGTGAAGTACCTCTGAAGAAGTCAGAGTAAAAATGAATAAGTGGGAGCTTCTTTCACAAAATATGTTCATATGAAAGACACAAAGAGTGTGGCTTTCATAAAAGGAATGGCAAGGCTTTGGGCCATGGTGGTTTAATTCTCAAAGTACAGTATTCATCCAGACCTTGTACTTTAAGGAAAGCTGAAATGGGATAGATGTAAAAGTATATGTTTAATTTCCTGCTGCACACTGGAAGGTCAGAAACCCATACAGCTAATTTGTCTGTGGAATGTGAATCGGTAGGGTTTTCCTTAATGAAGCAAGAAGATTTGGAAAAAGAACAAAGGGATGAGCTTTGATGGAGGTTGATTATCAGAGACTGAATTACCTATTTCTGTTGCAGTGCAAATAATGACATTATCTATAACCAAAAATTGCTGTCTGGCTGTAAGCTACTTTCTTTCAGACTGGAAAATGTCAGCTTGCAGGTGGTATATTAGAAATGCTAGCAAAACCAACCCCCCTTTTTCTGGACTCAGAATGGATTTGCAGGGTCTTAAATGAACTTTTCCCAGCCTGGGACCCACCAGATGTGTTAGTTTATAACTACTGTCATTTCAGTGAATGAGATGATTGGGGATAATGGATTGTTATGCAACAGGTGGAGGTGCCAGATTTGAAAATACTGCCTTAAAGATAATATATCCAAGTTTTCCTGTGATGACTGTACCTGAGCCATTTTTTCATGCAAGATGTGGTCATGCGGTTAGAATGGGTTTTCACTCTCCTGGTATACTTCAAAACTTCTCAGGAGAATTCCCCAAAACAGATTTGGGTTTGCCCGAGAGATACATAAAGAGGAAAAGAAGCAAAATTATTGCATGAAAGACTGTTGCGACCACAGTGGATGTTTGTACTGCATTATCCTTTATTCTAGCTGCACACTGCAAAACAGCAATACTATTATCTTTAAAAACAGGCTGGAAAATAATAATTGACAATGAATGAAGAGATTTCTTAGTTAAAAGGTGTCCTTAAAACTATAAAAATGCACCTGTTCTGTAGCTTCACATTCCAAAACTTTGAATTTTACATATATATATATATATGTATATATAAAGGTAAAGGTAAAGGTTCCCCTGCACATGCGTGCTAGTCGTTTCCGACTCTAGGGGCCGGTGCTCTAGGGGCCGGTGCTCATCTCCGTTTCAAAGCCGAAGAGCCAGCGCTTGTCCGAGGACGTCTCCGTGGTCATGTGGCCGGCATGACTGGATGCCAAAGGCGCACGGAACGCTGTTACCTTCCCACCGGAGTGGTCCCTATTTTTCTACTTGCATTTTTACATGCTTTCGAACTGCTAGGTTGGCAGAAGCTGGGACGAGTAACAGGCGCTCACTCTGTTACGCGGCAGTCGGGATTTGACCCGCCAAACTGCCGACCTTCTGATCGACAAGCTCAGCGTCCTAACCCACTGAGCCACCGCGTCCCTATATATATGGATGTTTGGTCATTCGGGTTTTTTCCCAGAAGAAGGAAGCTGAAGCCACTAGCCTGATGATGACGGATGGGATTCCGTCGAAACGTTGCTCCTACACCTTTAGTTCTACGCGGGAAAAAACCCGAATGACCAAACATCCACATACAAACACCCGCGAAAACCTCAGAAAGTCTGGGGAAAAACTCCAGGATTGTTTCCTAGAGCTTGTCCCATTCCATCTGAGTCTGGGGAGGAAGGCTGAATCTGGTCCCGTATTTGTTTTAAGTGTTCCTTTTAACTTGATGCAATATCAGTTGTGAAACTGACAGACAGCACTGAATGAGGGAGGACTAAATGCTGTCAATAGAAACCATACTAGCCTATCAGACTACTAATACAGACTACTAATATAGAGGCTGGCAGCGATCCAGAAAATTGCCCCTTTCTCCTCTTCTTTCTTGGGGAGACCATTGCCAGTTAATGCCAAACAATTTGGGACTTCATAATTTCAACAAGTGATTAGCATTGAGCTTAGATATCACAAAGACTATAACATGTGACTATTAATATCATGAAGCTTATGGTGTATTCTTTAATCACAAATTCTAGAAAGCTACAGCCTGGCCTAGTGAATTAGCAGTGCTGTGGTATGCAAGATAAGAAGAGGAATGCACTAGAATTCGTTGTGTCAGAAGCTCTGAAACGTAGTTAGAGCCCAAGTTCTGTCCTTTATTATAAATGACAATGGAATTCTTCCTCCCCCATCAAAACATATTACCACAAACTAAGACTTGGTGCTAATTAAAATTACCATGGCTTTAATATATAGGGTCTACTCGCCATGGCCATTTAGCCATGGCCAACTCACCACTGCCAACTTGCCACGGTCAATTCACCCTTTGACAACTCACCACGGTCAACTTGCCATGGGACGGACAACTTTGGTGGAGCAGTGGGCTAATGCCTCCTTAAGTAACACCAGCTGCCTGCAATTATTGCAGGTTCACATCCCACCAGGCTCAAGGTTGACTCAGCCTTCCATCCTTCCGAGGTAGGTAAAATGAGGACCCAAATTGTTGGGGGCAATAAGCTGACTTTGTAATAATGCCGCTTGGGGGTGTGTGTATGAAAGCCCTAATAAGCAGGCATATACATAGAATGAAGGCTACTGCTAAGCTTGTAAGCCGCCCTGAGTCTTTGGAGAAGGGCGGGATAGAAATGGAATTAAAATAAAATAAATAAAAAATAAACTTTCTGTAGGACAAAAGTTATACTAATATTAAAGAAAGAGAGCATAAAATCATCAAGGAGAGGATGCAAAAGGAGGTATAGAATGAAATGTGAATGACAAAAATTGAAATATTTTTTAAACTATTTTAAATAATTAAATTGAATAGTTGAATTGCTCTGTGGCAAGTTGTCCCATGGGCAAGTTGGCCACTGCGAGTTGGCCCAGTCCGTTTAATAGAAAGGGCTGTTGTTCACAAAAGCTTAGGATCTGGGTAGTTTTCCACAGGACTTTTTAATTTTCCAATTGTAACCAAAAAAAGAAAAAAAGAAAAAGCAATTGAGCCAGTTAATATGAGGAACAGGTCCAGTAGTAGGTTGAGGCTATCTACAAAAAGGGAGCAAATTTATAACTGTTAGCCTGATTTATCAAGCAGCATTTGGGTCCCCCCCCCCAATTTATTATAACCTGACTTTAAATCTGGCCCTCGGGTGAGTAAATTGAGAAAGAAGCAGTGGGGGTGAGGGTGGAGGGACAGTGAGTCAAAACCTCCCCTCCACATTTCAAGAAGAATGCAAAGCCTTTTTGCAGATATAACTCCTTGGTCGGATCCTTGGACAAGTTGCAAGCTTGCTCCTCTGAAACACTGGATTAGCAGCTTGAAGAATGTATCTTTGCCTCAGTCGTGACAGGCTGCCAGAAGCAATCACTCCTGTTGCACTCTCATTATCAAGTAGTGTCATGCCAACAGGCATGCTTTCCAGGAGAGCTTGCTGCGAGGCAGACAACAGCATAATTTCTTGTGTCTGTAATGCCTTGAATGGGGTTTTGTTGGGGGGGGGGAAGGGGGTTTCACTAGGATCATGGACTAAAATGAGGTGGGAAGACGACTGTAAATCCATTTGTTCATGCTAACAAAAGAAAAACCCCAGCGCTTGTCATCTTTTATTTATCCTCAGCTGCCAGTTATGTGCAAATGGCTGCTGATATTTGTATCACTGAACAATCGCATGAAACATTATCCTGAATTTTAGTATTTTCTTGTTCTAGGTAGGTACTGTAGTTCAATTAAAGATGCCTCCTTTTTCGCTGATTTAATTCCCATGAACAATGAGGTATAGAACTGCTTATAGAGTGATGGAGAAAGATTGAGGAGTTGCTGGTTCAGATCTTCAGTCAGCTATGAAATTTACCAGGTGCCCTTGGAAGAGTCATTATTTCTCAATTTAACTGGCTTCCTTGGATTAAAAACAATGAAGGAGGAGGGGGTTATTCATGCCAGCTTGAGCTGCCCTTGAAAAAAAAAAGAAAGGAATGCATTGACTTATGTACTTGCATCCATTGTATATCCAATGTGATAGGCACTAAGCAACATGTTTACGTGTAGTCCTTGACTTAGAACCACAAAATTGGGGCTGGAACTTCCATTGCTGAATGAAGTGGCTGTTAAGTGAGTCATGCCCAATTTTATGACCTCTTTTTGCCGCGGTTATTAAATGAATCATCCTGATTGTTAAGCAAATCACATTGTTGTTAAACAAATCTGGTTTCTTCCATTGACTTTACTTGTTGGAAGCCAGCTGGGAAGGTCTCAAGTGTGACCCCAGGACGTTGCGGCGGTCATAAATGCATGCCTATTAGCAAAGGGCCCGAATTTTGATCATGGGAGCACAGGGTTGCTGTGACAGTTGTAAGCACAAGGACCAGTTTTTCAGTGCTGTCATAACTTTGAACGGTCACTAAACAAATGGCTGTAAGTCAAGGACTATCTCTGTTTAGTTTTTCCTTAAACTGTAAACTGAATGCACAGATCCATCCTCTGGTTTCTTGTTTGGCATTTATGCAAACAGCTTTAGCTCTTTTTTGCTCACGAGGTAGATCTTATGGTTTGTTTCAAGTACTTTTTTTGGAGATGGGTCTCAGCAATCTGCATAATGTGAGCATAATCCATATTGTTATTATGTCTTATTCTATGTGAGCTGTACCAGGTAGTTTCTTTTACAGTGCATGATGGATTCCTCACCATTATGTACATAAAGGGGTCAAGGTAGAGCAGACATGTCAAACTTGCGACATCACATAACGTCGTGCGATGTATCGGAGCTTTTTCCCCAATGCTAGCAATGGGGTGGGCGTGGCTTCATCATGACGCGTCTGGCCTGCAGGCCGACAGTTTGACACCCCTGAGGTAGTGTAACCAAGACCGCTTCCTTTGGGACTGTGCATGCTAATTACCCACAGTATAGTTGGTTTCTAGTGGTTTTGAGACGTTCTGCCCCTTTTGATAGCTATAGATGATGTTCGTTCTTGCCTGTTGTTCATATCTTTCTTCCTCTTGCTTTTGCCTGTTAAATGTTTTTGATGTTTAGCAAATAAATGTGCTGATGTTTAGCAAATAAGCATCAAGCTGTATGTTTACTAGCTGTGCTAAGTGGCATATATGCTTGATCTGAATGTGATAACAAGGATTGACTGGGAATGTGCTGGAAGCTAAACTGAAAATTATCTACAGTAATTTTCCAATATTTTCAAGGCCCCAGAGAGACACAGTAAAGCTTGGTAATTTTATCTGTAACGTAACCAGCCAAAAATTTAGAATTGCCCGAGGCACATAAAATTCAATGTAAAAAGCTGTTAACCCAGGAATACCTTATGTTCTATTGTCATGTGAAGATTGTGCTGTGCATTCTCAGATAATCTCTCACACATATTAAGAAACAATGGTGTATACCAGGTTTCTTGTACACTTATTGATTATTTATTAAACACATTTACATGATTTCCCAACTCACACATGGTGACTCTGAGCATCTTATAGCATTATAATTCTACAGTATAAAATTACCTGTAACCTGCTCCCCCCCCCTCGTGGCAACATCAAGCACAATCATACAATTTGATTGGCTCCATGTCAGTCTGCGGTCCCTACGCCTGCTGACAGAACCATGTCTTCAGGACCTTCCAGAAAAGTATCAAGATGTGGGTGAAACTTATATATGGGGGAATGATATTGCAGAGGGTGGGAGCCACTGTAGAAAAGGCCCTTCTGGTTCTCTCTAGATGCATTTCTCTGATTGATGGGACTCATAATGGAATTTCCCCGCTCTGGTACCTCCACACATTCATACTGATATTGCAATAGGCTGATATGTTATAGCATTGTTTTCCACCAGAATTGATGTCATCTTATCTTCTCTCATTAAGAAATAAATGAATGGAGAATTATTCCTTGGATGGCATACCTGTAACTCTCACAATTTTAAATGCTGTGAAACATGTTACTTGGCCCCAAGTGCCAATTCTGCAATCCCCACCCAAAATATATTACACATTAAATCTGTGTCTCAAAACACTCGTGAAGATTGTCTAAGATTATACAAGCAGAGATTGCACATTTTCCAGAATAAATTTGATTTCTAGAAATGCATATATAATAAAGAGTTCAAAAGATATTTCTAGAGGAGATTATTAATCCTTCTGGCCTTTCAGAATAAACAGAAATATCTCTTCTGTGTCCGTTGGAAACATCCTTGATGCATGAAAGTGTATGTATTGTAAGCATGTCCTTACTAATCAACATATTTGTGCTATGAACTCATACAATAATTGTTCCTGTCTATCCATCCATATTTTTTCAGGCAGGCCCTTTGCCCTCAGATATCTTCCATGCCTTCCTTGCTGAGTTCACACTGTTATTTACAGTCCAGTATGTTGATCTCTCCTCATTGTTGGTATCAGTTTTAATTCACTAAGTTAAAGTACTCACCTCCCTGTAAATGATGCCCCTTCACACCAGGGGAAGGAAGAGTGGTAAGCGGAGATATAACTGGTTTGTGAGTGAGGTCATGGCAGGTTGTGGCATGGAAAATACACACAACAGCTGCTTAAGACATATAAGTATCCTGCTGCTCTGGCTTACTCGTACACATTGGGATATAAATATTGGCTTTAGATAGGATTTCAAATGTTTTTGAGTATCACTGTGCTGTGCAGACATGCTTCATTCAAGTTCCCCCTTCCTTGGTTTAAATGTCCTTGTCTGTTAAATGGAAACCATGGTTATACTCTATGGTAAATGCCAGGATAAATCCCATAGGCCTATTGCTTTTCACATTTAGAAAATTGTTGTTAAGCATGTATATTGGAATGAGGATTAATCAAAATTCAGAAAAAGCCTCATCCAAGTGCAACTGTAGTCATGAGCTAGGACAATAGTTAGGGAAGGAAGAACCATGAAATAATATTGGTTCAGATTCCTTAATCTGAAATTGAACCGAACAGTCAAGCTCTGCAGAATTTATCCCAGGATCTCAATAGGAACCTTTTGACCAGCTTCACCCTTATAGCTTTTATGAGAACAAACTGTTGACTTGGAGCATTCCGTGTGCTGCAGTGATTACTCTTTTCTGCTTCATATGTGTGTAAATTGCTTACTGTAACAAGTATCACCAAGAGATCCCCTTAGTTTGCATTAGACAATAAATACAATAATGTTGCAACAATTGATCAAAGTTCTCAACCTTGGCAAAGAGCTCATCTGCTTGCTCTGGTTTTGAAATGTTCCACTTGCTATTCTCACCACAGAACCTCCCTCAGGGTCCATTTTATTGATCTGGATTCAAGGTGATCCAGCACACACACAAAAAGCGTTTTTCATGAAAAAGCAAATATTCCTATGCAGATCATCTAGATTCTAGGCTGCAGTGAAGAGGATACCTCAAGAAAGTCACCAAGGACAGCAACTCTGCTGCTCTTGTATTAGTGGCATAGGAAGTTGACTACTGGGGGGCAGGGGAGAGAAAGGGTGGGGGGGGGAGGAAAGCCCAACAGCTGGAATACTCCCAGAAGAGATTATCTTGACTGATCAAGAGAAAGAACCTAAGATGTAGATCATGATTTTTGGAAGTTTTAGAAGATTATAAGGATTACAGAATCTACAAAGGAGTATCACAAGAAAATAAGTTATCAGCCTTTGCGGTGACCTTTTGTGATCTTGGTTTTGCATACTGTAATTTATTAGGAATAAATCAGTATTATTGGCTGAGATACATGTAGAATTTCACATATACTAATTGCTGGCTGCCTCCTTATGGTTTACAATCTTTCTATGTTTACTATTTACTTCTTATTTTTACTTGTTTCATTATTAAATACATATTTCTGTCAAACACGATGCTCTGGAACCTCAGGAATAAGAGCACCATAATTGACTCATTAAGAAGCATACATTTTTATTTGTATATACCAAATTTTTTCTACGTGAATTCAAGAGAACAACTCGAATTTTGCTCTAGTTATAGCAGCTAGTGCAAAATCACTAAGTGATTTCCATGGTTGAGTGGAATTTAAACTTCCACGCTTCCCAACCTCAGCAAATCAAACGTTTAAAGAAACAGTAAAAAAAGGTTAAAAACAGATTTAGACAATATATGAAAGCTTAGACAAGTAATAAGATTTCTAATATCCAGTCTGTTGAAATAGAGAAGCTTGTAATATTATTCTAAATAATAAATTTGGAGAGCCTCTCTGGGGAGAGAATTTCAGCACAAGAAAGAAAATTGTAGCTACTATCATCAGTGAGTAGGAGGAGATGTTCTTTAATGTTAAACTGGATCAAGGCCCATTAAAGCTGTAAATGTTTTCAGCACTACTTTGAATTATACTTGAAAACAAATTGGAATTATTACAGTTCTCTTGACATAAATGCTCTCTATCTGCATTGCTAAGAATGAAGGAATTGTAGTGAAAGCAACTACTAAGCCATTTTAAAGAATCAGAGATTCAGCTTCTGTCTGTCTTCTGGCATCAATAATTTAGCAAAATTACCAAATTGGCCCAGAATTCAGACTGACACAGACAAAAATAATGTATGATTTAACCTATTTCCATTATTTAGTTCCATACAAATGCACTTCAAAGGAGTTTACCATCATTATTTTTTTTAAAAAATAATGATTTTAAATTATTTAAAATGCATACACAACAGAGGTCCTCTGATGCCATGGAACGGCTAAGAACTAATTTGGTCTGTTATAGTGAGGATAATCCTGTCCCATATTAAATGTCAAAAAGCAAAATAGTTAATTTTAAATTATGCGAGATCGAATTTTAAATTAGTATTATCCTCAAGGCTGACCATCCACTTGACCATCTGAATCAACTCAGAAATATATCTCTAATAGAAATACAAAGGAAGTTAACTGTATATAGATAATATATACTGCTCAAAAAAATAAAGGGAACACAAGATAAGACATCCTATTATTAAATACAGTACATTGTGTTGTTTAAGTGTTCCCTTTATTTTTTTGAGCAGTATATTTATTGATTGGTAAGTCCTAAACAGAAGCTTCTGTCATTTAAAAGCTATAGTATTCTGAATTTAATTCAGGACATCATGGACTTAAAACTTCAGTCTGATCTCTTCTGCCATAGAGGGAGAAAATAAATCTGGCCTCAGTTATTTAGGTCTAGTTAAAATAGACCTTCCTTGGCATGTATTTAAGGGACTTTATCTGTAAGACCTCATATTTATCCTGTTTGTTCAAGGTTTTATAGCTCTCTCATAAATAGCCTGCAGGACAGACAAGAGTGGGAGCTCCTATAAGTATCCTATTGATGCTGGAATACTGAAGAAATGGAAATGATTAAGGGACATTCATGGGGGAAGCATGTAAGATTGAATATCAACAGACCATTCCTAGCAGCAACTTCAGTCACTGTATATTTGTGACCATCTTGTGTTGCTAGGCTGGGCTGGTTATCCTGGGAAATTTATAAAATCTCATATGCATCATATTTAAGGAACAGTGGAGTTGGGGTGGGGGCAAAGAATAATGCTCATGGCTTATTTGTATATGCCACCTTGCTGAAATAATTTTAAGTAATGTATTACAGCGGGTGCTGTTCATATTTAGCCATTGATTTATGCCAAATACTTGATGGATAATTATATACAGCACCACTATGTAGACTCGATTACATCTCTCAGAGCGAATGGCCACACAGTATTTATTTTTAAAACTTACAAGTTTAACAAAAACTATAGGTCAGTTTTGCTAGTAAAGCAACCTATGATTTAGATCTGCTGAAAAGGCTCAATATGTTTTTTTGTGTTTTTTTTCCTTGAGATTCACTATCACTCCAGTGGTATTATAATTCTCTAAATGTTCAGTGAAGGATTTTGGAATGGCTGGAATTGTTGTTTTAATTCATCACAGGGCATGTACCTGCAGTTCTCCATTATCTACAGTAATTCTAATTTTAATGCACTTTGCAAAGTGACTTCATTCACTACAGCTCTACTCATTTTGATTTGAAGAAAGCTTGTCCATTCCAGGCATTATTAATTAATTAATTAATTAATTCTCCTCTTCTCCTTTTTTACCCTCTTTTGAATCTTTTATGCACACTACCCTCATTTTATTCCCCAAATATTCCCAACCATTCTAGAAAAGTTGCAGGGAGATGGGCATGATTATAATATATTATATTTAGTATCATGTATGTATGATGTCCTCTGAATTCCATTCCATAATTTGGACTTTCTCAACCTGGCAGCCCTTTGATGTGTTGGACTTCAGTTCCCATAATTCCCCAGATCTTTATGTGCAACCTCACATATCTTTCTTGATCTCTCTCTCACACACAAAATTCAGCTGCAAGATTCTGTAAACAGCTATACTTGCTTTTTATAATCTGTAATCTGTGTTTTATGATATCTTCATAAAGTGACAATGTATTGGCTCAATATTATTATGTATGAACTCTAGTGAACCCACTAGTTTAGAGGTAAATGTACTGCAAGAATAGTTTGTGAGCCTTAATAAAAATAATGGATGGGTGTGCTTTCTGAGTCCAATTCTATTGGCTGTATGACTGCCTTTCTGAATAATGAAATGGCTTTTAATTTAACCTTTACCAGTAAGAACACATGTAGTGGTGATAGTCTGATATTATTCTAAATTATTGAACAACTCTGCATATGGACTGGCAAATACTGAAGCACTGGTGTGAATAGTGCAAAGTTCACTGAGGCAGAAGATTATAACATTCCTTGATAGAATTTAGAGAATAGAAAATTACACAGTGTTGCATGTAAATGTAAACACTTAAATGAAATTTTGTACACTCCCGAATAGTAGTTTGCAAGGAGAATGGTAAGCTCTACCATTCAGAAAAGTTTTAATCAATGTGATATTTACTTCTTGGGGACAATAGAGCCCCTCTTTGAGGGAGATGGGCAGTTTAAAAATAACAAATATAAATATAGATAACTAATAGGCTTGGGACAATTTTTATCCTTCAACACAAAGAAGTTGAATGTAGATTGAAGTTAAAGATAAACTATCTTTCTTGTGCAGCCATTACCTCTTTGCACATTACCTGCATTCTTTATTGTTATTATTAGTATTGTTCGTGTCGTCATAATAAGTAGGACGTTTTTTGTTCACTTAAGAATTTTATGACAGACTATCTGATGTTCCCACAATAGTCCTTGATTGCTATCATATAGACGAAGTGGGAGGATCTCTGTTCATCTTCCAGCGTCTTCCAGAAAGAGAAGGGGAGACGAAAGAGAAATCTGTCTCACACAGGGACACGAGAGCCAATAATCTCATAGTGAAAAGACCACAAGAGTCAATACACTTTCAGACCACAAAAAAGCAGAAGGCGCAGAAGAGAGAGTGGTTGGCTGCTAATCTTTCTGCGTACTGTAGTGGCTTTGGTCTGCCTCGCCTGCTAAAGCTATCAACAATCCATATGAAACTCCCATTAGCAAGGGCTTTGTTTCCATCCTTATATTTGACTCCTTTACTCTTTCTGCCTCTTTCCCCCTTGTTCTTGCCTATAGGGAGATGGGAGCTGTCTCCTTGCCTTTCAGCAGATGACTAAACGAAGAGGAATCTACCTTCTTGGTTTACATCTCCTTTTGTTGGCATGGACACCCTCCTCTGTGGTTTAAGATGTCAAGGTGCAGGATCAGAGGTTGGCAGGGAAAATTCTAGATTGCCGCAATGCAGAAGCCTGAGGAAAAATACACAGCTCAGTCCCCGAAGTAATGTGTTATGAGAAAAAACTGCAAATATGATGTCTTCTCTGAAAATGGCATCCAATCTGGCTCAGGAATTCTGGGAGTTGAAGTCCACAGGTCATAAAGGGGCCATAGCTGCCCACCCCTGCTCTAGTTAGAATTTTGGTTTTATAGTTTCAATATATCTGTAGGACACCATACTGGGCAAGACTGGCACAACAACATCCCTTTGGTCATGTTTTGATTGCCATTAATGTGTATTCAAATTGACAATGCAGTAGAATGCAAATGAATACAAAATCTAGGAATGAGCTGATTCACAACTTAATGGGAAGGCTTTAAACGAAACAATCTCAATGTTCTTGCCCTCTCAAGAGATTTCTGATCTTTTGGGATGATCTGTGAAAAATTAATAGTTGAATGAATAGTTGAAGTAGAATTGAGCAAAGTGGCTCATGCTGTGGATTGGCCCCATGTTTCTGGATAATTTTTGGCACTGCTGAATTTTAGGTCCAAAAGAAAAGTGAGACGGTTTCTTTTCCTTGTTATACTGCAGAAATGTTGTCTTTCACTTCAAGAATACCTTCAAATGCAACCTAATATTGAGTTTGCTAGATTTTTTTTAACCCAAATCCTAAAGACTTCCTTGTTTTACAGCTGGCTGTTAACAGAAGCATCCAATAGCTCTGTCAGTCAGTAGGGTCCAAGGTTCAAGTTTTTGAAAAGCAGGTTTTAAACTCCACAGAAGTACTGCTCTCCTGTAGGCACTTCATAAAGAATTACACTCTGGACTTGTAAGTTACATATACTGTATGAGTTAAAGCATTCACATTGTTAGAGGAAGCTGGCATCCCCCTTACCTAGTGCATGGGAATGCACTAGAAGCTTGATAAGGAGGAGGCAAATATCACAAAGAATACCAGTGCCAGGAAATTAGAAGTGTTGTATTTTGCTTTGAACTTTTTTTTCCCCCCTGGGTGATCTAAATCCCTCAGATTAGCTAGAGGAGTCAGCTGTCCTTAATGTCATGTTTTAAACTGGATGTGACTTATTATTTTTATTCATTTTAAAGAAATAAATCCCTTCCTAAGTCTTTTTTGTTTAGCAGCTGGAAAATGCTGCTGTGGTTGTGGGAGGTCCCTCTGGAAGAAAGAGAAATGTTTTGGCGAGTAGGGAATGGAAAGGAATGATTTGGCCGGGCCTCTGATCTCCTCCCCTTAGGTTAAAGCTCTCTTTTCACCCTCCCTCTTGCTCCACTGTCATTCTGCCTCTTTTCTCCGCCTCTTTTCAACCACCGCCACACACACACACACACACCCCTGTTTTCTCTCGGTGACTAGAGGACTGTATGTGAGTGGCTGGGAGCTGAAGAAACTCCTTCTGCACTTCAGTCACTCAGCCTTTTCTGTGATGTCATCCTGAAATCACATAACTACGGGATGATAAGTGAACCCCTCGGGATCTGACTGGCTGAAATTACAGACAGGGTTTTATCCCACTCGTTTCCTACAAGCCAAGGGAAAAACAAGCCTCATTCCCATGCCTGAGAAAAGATGGAGTGACAGTCTGCTCCGGCCGAGCTCTTTTAGGAGCACCCTTGCACTTCAACTCTGAAGAATTAAACAAACAAGCCCAGTTTCTCTCCAGCTGCAGAGACTTCCCTAAGTGGTAAGTTTGTCTTGCCTGTGATGGGGTTTAGTTCTGGTCTTGGGGTGATCCATGCTCAAAAATAAAATAAAAAATAAAAAAATAGAAATGGGACCAATTTAGGCTTTTCCTGCTTGGAAAAGTGCTCCCCCTGGTCCTGTGACTGAGGTAAGGGAGGGGGGCTTGTTGAGGCGACCCACCTCCCAAACCAGAAGGCAATACGATTTTTAGGCGGGTACCGGAGGTCTCTAATACAGAGTACGAAGAACTGTCTCTACATGTCTGCTACATGTCTGGGTCCTTTATCCCAGTTTGCCATCAGAGTCTCTGAGGCAGGGAGGATGAGTACCCAGAGATGCTACTCTTCTTGCTATCTAAGAGAAGCTGTTTTGTGAAAAACCCCTGTTCTTTTTATAAATTTGCATGCGCACCCTCTCACGATGGGACTTGTAGACGTTAACCTTCACAAACTCAACCAAATTGTTTTTTATCATCTTTGTGTTGTGACTGGTGACTGAATTTCCGAGGAGAGCACAAGGGGAGAAGGGATGTAAAACTTTACCTAGATCGAGAGATTAGGAGAAATAACTCCTGCCAATGAATACTGTAGCCAATGGTGTGTGATTGATTTGATCAGGTGATTCAGTTGCTCTTTACTAAGGAAAAACCTGAAAGTTAAACTCAATGTGACTTGGGAATTCTAACTGGTAGAACCTGGAGAATAAAATTTACCTACCCAAGACTTTTCTCCAGAGCTGCTGTTTGTCATGTAACTGATTCCTTTTTATTAATATTTTTCTGCAGAGTAAACTGACTGACTGACGCCATCTAGGCTGGCAGAATTATAATTGGACTTGACTCCCACCATTTCCAGAAAGCTGGAAGTGGTCCCAGCCGGCAGTACCTTTTCATTATAGATTCTTTTAATAACTTTTCCGTATCAAAACACGAACCTTCCATTTAGGAAGATTGGGATGTGTGAGGTAGATATATAGAAGAAAAAAAATGTGAGGAATAACCCCAAATAATCCAGCTATATTTCTACATCACACAGCTCAGAGTATTATTCATTTGGGTGAAAGGTGAGACATTGAAGAGCAAAATGAGGAATCTATCCTTACCTGACTAGGCTGTTAATTTCCCTCAGCAGAGCTAGAAGGGCTGGGTAGCAGACAGAACAATTATCTTTTTTTTGCTATTGGCATTGAAATCCTTGTTCTTGCTCTCTGAATCGATACAGACAACTTAGCCGCTTCCCTCTTTCATGCCCTTGCAGTATCTACTATCTTTGACAACTCTGGCAGCTGCATCAATAAACAAACGGGTGTTCTTCCTCCTCTCTTTCCTGCGTGTCACTTGACTGAATGGGTCTGTCTGCTGGCCTTCATTATTGGAACAGAGGAGATCAACAAGGGAGGCACCTGTTGCTACTAGCTAGACTGGGCACCAGAACAGTGTTTTGGGTTTTTTGTTTTTTTTTTATAACAAATGGCTGAGGGAAAATCTGCCTCACCTCAGCTGGATTTTTTTCATTCAATTTGAAAAAGAGAGAAATAACGTTTAAAGTCACAACAAAGATGTTCACAGGTTGGGATGGTTTGTAATCGTTTAGGTACTGTTCATAGCACTATTGTAATTCTTTATCACAGCAAAGGACCAGTGTCTGTGTGTGTGTGTGTGTTTGTGTGTGTGTGTGTGTGTGTACTCTTTTTTGCAAGCACAGTGTTGTTGTGTTGATGTCCCCTGGAAGAACTCCCAGTACCTAATTCCTCATGAAATTAGTTCCATTCACATTTTGTTGCAAAGTGAGTAACAAAGTACAATTATCTCATCATGCTCACAGTTTTCAGTGTTTAAGCTTTGGAGATAAACCTACATTATCATTATATCGATAATGTGTATAGGCTTGGTGGGAGTGGAATTCTCTTGTTTCACAATTCTGTGTAACATAGAGCAGACAGTGCAGAAGGACAGAATGCCACATCAACTATGTTGCATGCTACTCCTTATAGAAGACAAAAGACCCTCCATTCTGCCTTAATGCTTGTGGGCACTTGCACTGTTAACAACCTCACCCCTCTGACTTTCTGGTTGTTTGTGTGAGTACCATCATGGCTCCTGTCTGGGACTTTGGTGGATAAGGAAGGGAAGAAAGGGCTATTTTGTTTTCGGTGAGAAAATGGGAAAAATCTATACCTCTTTCAATACTTACTTTAATTTCCTTGGTGCATTTTCCTCCATAGGAAGGGAACAAGGAAATCAAAAAGGAAATAGCAAAGCCACCTTCTGGATACTCTCTTGAAAAGCAGAGCGGGGTAGAGTGGGGGGGGAGCTAGGCACTATGGGACCTTGATTTCATGATGGAATTGGGCAATCTCAGGAGACAAAAAGAAATTTGTACAAGTGAAAAGCCTTCTGATAAAGCCAGTGTTTCTGCTAGATCTGAGATAAAGGTTTATTGGCTCAAGTAGGGGATGGGGAGGGGGGGTTGCCTCTCTCAGATGCCCATCCCTAAAATGGAACAGAAAATTATCACCTCTTTGAGGGCTAACTGTTATCTTGGGAACATATTGAAGACTGCTAGCAGTAATGGGAGCAGAATAGTCTATTATTCTATACCATAACCACATCTTCTCTCTGATAAGCTGAATGATTCCCTGAACCCAACCTGCTATTTATAGGGGCAGCTTTGGTAGAAATACAGCAAGGACAGAACAAGGTCAGTTAGGTATCCAGAACATCCTACCCACCTACCATCCATTCCTTTAGTGAGCATCCCAAATTGGTGGGTGATCCTCTTGACAAGGTATTTGGGGACAAGATTAGTCTCTCTCCTCTTTGCCCCTCTCAGCTTCCCATGAACCCTTGAAATAGAACGATATGCAAGATGCATTCTGGTATGTCTTCTGGCTGCATTTTCAAATTAAAAATAATTGTTTGGCAGCAAGATGGCTTTGGGAGAGTTCTACTGGCACCAGAGAGCAGCTTTTGGACCTGTTAACTAAATACAGATGTGTTTTGTTGTAGGCTCAACAATTCACTTCTTAAGCTGAAATTTGTACCACCAGCCCATTGTGGCCGCATCAGTTCTTCTGGTTATGCAATCTCACTAAGGACACTTAATGGCTCCAGGAGATTGAAGGGATGGTATGACTCCCAAGAGGAGAAGCAGACTACAGTGTAGGTTTTACTTCAATCATTCTTGTGGCTTCCACACAAAATTCATCAGTTGTTCGGGGCTTGTATGTGCAGCTGCCCAACCCTTGGGAAGAATGTGAGAGGTTCATTCCATCTTTGTAATGCAATGATTGCAGTTGGGCAACCTGGACTCCATATAGCCTTCTGAGAAAGGTCAGTTCCGGAAAATTATGTTGAAAGTTCTTTAACTGAGTTTAGAAAAGATTTGGTAGGTTTAAGTGTTGATCACTAGAAAACCCTGGAAAGTATTTTATGACTGCCTCTTTATAAGGATGTGTGATTTGCTCCCCTCCCCTAATAGTTAGTGTAAACAAATTTTAGACGAGTAATTGTGCATGCACACTACCACTATGCAGTTGGCCATGAAATGAACAAGTGTGTGGTATTTTAGATGCTGAGCACTACTGTGTATTTCTTGAACATTTTGTCTCTGTGTTAATGTGTTCTTGGTGCTCTGGTGATGGTTTTTCGTATATGTATATTACTTTAGCCTCCTTTTGGGGGGGAGCAAAGGAAAGTAGATGCTGGATTTATGCTTTTGCTTACATAAATTCTATAGTTACTGCTGTATAATGGTTGTTAATAGTATTTGGATGTGTATCTGTGCGTGCCTGTATGTGTGTGAATGCATATGCATACATGTATGCATGCATCTTTGTGCTTCGTGAGAAAGAATTGTGGTAAGTTAGAATTGTGAGTCCATTTCGGAAGTGCTTGATCTTTGCAGATAAGCGCTTTGTGATCTACACTCTTCCATTAGTTCATCTTTTGTTCCTGAATCAATCTTTGGCTTTTTGCCAAAGAGAAGTCATTCCCCCCCCCCCCCCAAACAAGTGCATTCCATGTTGTATTCAAGCAGTTCCAGGAAAATTCACAGAGGCTCCAAAACAAGAAAAAGAACATATTTTCTGATTTTCTCTATGAATAAATATAAAGGTTTTTTAAATATATATTACAGCCCTTTTCGAACTTTCCTAAAACCCACATAGAAAGCAGTTTTGATGCATCAAATATGTGATCTAATGCAACTATGAATTTTATCAGGGTTCTTTCATACAAGAAAGTAAATAGACGTTTAATCTTACTTATCTGACAAGAACTCTGGCTGAATTGTTCTATTTATTCAACGTTAAAACAAAACAATATGACCTTTATGACCAAAGTCCTATTTAGGGCACTGGCAAACAACTCACCAGTCTTTGAGTTGCCAAAAAAACTTGCCCTGTTGATCACCAAGTCCTATTCTATCGCTATAAATGGGATTAACAACTGGTGCTGCCCATATAGTTTTAATAAGAGACACATTAAGGCATATGATTAGTGGAATCCTTTATTTCCTCCCCTATTAAATTTCAGCTGTTTTCCAGTGGAAAAACAACCACCAATTACTGCCATTAACAGGTTGGGCAAGTATAGGTAAGTGTGGAGCAGTGTGTTTAACCATCTGTCAGATTTCCTGACTAACACATCATAGATACATATCCTTAATCTAACATTGGTTCCCACGGTGGTGGATTAAATACATACTCACAAACAGATTATTGGAGATAACAGTGCCCTCCCATTTATGTTCCCCAGCAACCAGTAGAGAGAAGCATGCATATTCAGCCAACTTTTTCATTATATTCTCCATTGCAGTTGCCAGGATTTATTTTCTGGCCAAGTAAAACCAAACAGACCTGTAGAGGGGCCCAAAAAAACCCCCCCTCCTGTATTTTGTAGTTCCTGGCTTACAGCAAAAGGCAGAGGTTCAGCTCCTCCTAGAATGCCATTTATGGGAAACTGTTTATATTTTTGTAGTTTTACATCCCCCTCTCTCCTTTGCCAGGGTTTCCTATATCATTGGATCAATGTGAAACACAACTGCTATGAAAAAACATTCTGTGTTCAGATAACGGGGGGGAAAAAGAAAGCGGGAAGCGTCCCGTGCAATTGTTTTGGCTCTGATTCATCAGTGCTTCTTCAGCTGCAATGAGTTCCTGTGTATGGGGCAGACCTCAGGGACACAGATTGATGCCTCTTCGGTGCAGAGGACATGTGACATGAATTTCCGAGTGTTCAATTGGTAGAGTAGCTATGTTTATTCTCTTGGTAACCAAAAGTGGACACCAGCCCAGAAATCATTTTAAGTTTCAACTAGGACAGGGGTCTCCATACCTGGCAACTTTAAGACTTGTGGACTTCAACTCCCAGAATTCTTCAGCCAGCCATGCTGGCTGAAAAATTCTGAGAGTTAAAATCCGTAAGTCTTAAAAGTTGCCAGGTTTGGAAACCCATGAACTAGGAGATCTGGCTTAACTGACAATTTCCTTGTCTTCTTTCTCTGATCTTCCATGCAGAAGTTGGGCACACCCAAGGACCCCTGGATGGAAGCCTCTATGCCAAGGTGAAAAAGAAAGACTCGCTTCACGGCAGCACTGGCACTGTCAACCCCAACCGGCTTGCCCTCTCTGCCGCCCCCAACCACATTGAGCACACGCTCTCGGTAAGCAGTGATTCAGGGAACTCAACTGCTTCCACTAAGACGGACAAGACTGATGAGCAGGCAGCATCTTCGGTTCCCAGCAGCAGTGGAGGAAACAACCCTATTTTGACCCCTGAAGAAAAGCGGGAGCTTGAGAGTTTGCTTAGTGGATTTGGTTTGGAAAACGAAGCCACCATGCACAACCACAGCCCCAGTGAGGTAACAGCAGCTCTTTCTGCTTCACCAGGCCGCCATATTATACCAGCTCAGGTTCATGTCAATGGGGAAGCTGCTGGCTTAGTGGCTGAGAGGGAAACTGACATTTTGGATGATGAGTTGCCCAACCAGGATGGACACAGTGTGGGTAGCTTAGGTACCCTTTCCTCTTTCGATGGCGCTACCAACACCAGTGACATTGGCTATCATGAGGCTCCCCGGATGGAGAGCCTCAATTCCTTACCCAATGGTTCATCCAACTTCAATGGCTTAGACAAGCTGCACGATTCGGAGATGGTTATCAATGGTGGTTATCCCTACAACAATCAGAATGCCTTGCGGAACATCATGGGACGTCACCCTCATGATCCTTATGCGCACATCAGGCCCTCAGTGTCTGCCCAAGAAAATTTGGCTGATTATCACCAGCATGGCTTCCCCACTCCTGGCTGGTTACAACCCCAGCCACCAGCCTCCAGCCAGCAGTATCCCTATGGCTATGACTCAAATAGCATATATCGCTCCCAGTCCTTCCCCACAGCTACTGCTGAAATCTCCCAGCTTCCTCAAGCACCAACCCGGAGCACAAGTAGTCGAGAAGCTGTCCAGAGGGGGCTTAATTCTTGGCAGCAACAAAGTGGAGGTAGCAGACCTCCATCACGTCAACAGGATGGTGCTCGAGACAGCCACAGTTCCAGCATTGCTAGTGCAAGTCCCCAATCCAGCCCTTCACAAGCAGCACCCTCTCAAAGCATAAGCATCCCTGAATTCCCTACAGTTGCCTCCCAGAAGGAAATAGAACAATCCATTGAAGCTCTCAATATGCTCATGCATGACCTGGATCCCTCGGTCTCCATGATGCCTAAATCCCAGAGTGTTCCATTGGCTACCAGAGAAGACAGGCCACATCCCGTAGCTCTTTCAATGTCTGCCCAACCTGTGATAGGACCTCAAGTGGTACAACCAAAGGCTACCAATGCTTTTGGCTTGATTCCAGGAGGCCCTTCACAAACCTCCCTTGGCTCCAGTGTGCCCCAGATGGCCGAACCAATACCTAAAGCGCATCCTATGAAACTATTGCTCAACAGTGTTGGAGAACCGGAGTGTCCAGCACAAGATCTCAGAGAGGCCTATTCTCCATATGGCTATCAGAATCAACAGTCAGCTGTAATACAAGGAAAGAGCCTTGGGCAGATGGCAGGAAGCCCACCCACCTCTCTCAGGCCTCATGCAGCAGCATGCAAAGTCATGGAAGGGCAGCATCCTCTGCTGATATCACCTCCCTCATCCACAACAGCAGTCCAAACTCAGATGCCCTTAAATGAGGCTGAGCATCACGGGGAAACCTCTCAGGCCCCAGGGGAAGAGCCTTTGCATCTTGAAGGCCTGGTGGCCCACAGAATAGCAGGTAAGAAAGTCTTGCTGTAGGTTTTAATTTGAATAAGCTGCCTCTGTTTTAAGGCCCTAAATGTGGATTTTGTAAGTCATCGGATGTGTGCTTTTTTCAGGAACTCGCTTTTGTTCAGATGGCTTCATTCAAATTAGAGTGATAAACTCAACTCTTCCTATAAAATGCAGAATGAAAAGACTGCGGTGCTGAAAATGCAGAAAATGTTTCGTTTTCACTCACAGTGGCCTTTTTCTAAAGGCCGGATTTTTCAATAGTTGCTATTGACTATTTATTCAGTTCTAAACAGTGGCCTGGGCACTGTACCTCATACTGTAACTGCATGTCATTGCCCAAGGAGGTTTGAGTTCTTGGAGTTAAGGATTGAGAGGTTGGAAGGGGCCAATTGGTGGTGCAGTAAATGAAATTCAAGCATTGATGTAGCTAGAGGAAGGCCCTGGCAATTCATGAAGAAAAATGCATAGCTTAAAAATTCCCTTAATTATGCATAGCAATGCATGAGTCAGTATGGAGGAAGGGTGACATGATCTTAAATATTTCATAGGTTATTGTCTTGGGCCAGTAATGGCTAGCATTTTTAGCAAGTGTGTCATATGCAAATGCCAAGCTTTTGATAGGATCAGCGTAGTTTGTATCATATCTCAGATAATCTGCCTCTGTTTGCCTGCTAAGCTGGAGGAACAGACATTACTACCACTTTATAAAGCCTTAGTAAGACCACACCTGGAATACTGCATCCAGTTTTGGTTACCACATTTCAAAGAAGGTGTTGAGACTTTGGAAAAAGTGCAGGGAAGAGCAACTAAGATGATTAAAGGCCTGGAGATTAAAACATATGAACAGTTGCAGGACTTGGGTTTGGCTAGTCTAGAGAAAAGGACTGGGGGCGGCGGGGGGGAGAGGGGACATAATAGCAGTATTCCAGTATTTGAGAGGCTGCCACAAAGAAGAGGAGGTCAACCTATTCTCCAAAGCGCGGGAGGGCAGGAGAGGAAACAATGGATGGAAACTAATCAAGGAGAGAAGCAACCTGGAATTATGGAGAAACTGCCTAGCAGTGAGGACAATTAACCAGTGGAACAGCTTGCCTTCAGAAATGGGGTGGTGGTGGTTCATCCTGGGAGGTCTTTAAGAAGAGACTAGACCACCACTTGTCTGAAATGGTATAGGGTCTCCTGTTTGAGCAGGGAGTTGGTCTAGAAGACCTTCAAGGTCCCTTCCAGCTGTATTCTGATTGATTGATGGACTGCAGCTAGAATTGTCCCATTTGAAGACTAGAGGATCCCCAACCGCCACTTCAACCTAGGAAGAGTGTGAATCCCTGCTGCCTAAATAGCATTACTATATGTTGGCGATCTGTAATCTGTATTTAGCATCTTCATTAACATGAGATAATGATGAGCACCACAAACCTTTCCCCAAAGCTTTTTTTTTGTAGAAGAATTCTTTTCCTTCCTTCTCCCAAAAGGAGAAAAAATGATTTTGGGAGCCACGGCACTTGCTTCCCTGAATTTGGGTGCTCTCCCTGTGTTCTGATAGCCATAGCTAATTCATGGGTATCTATGCCTCACTTGCCCTAAATTGACATCTTTATAAACTCAAGAAATCCTGACTTTCTAATGTATAATTGTTAGCAGTTGACATTAAAACATACAATACAACATTGTTGGATAGATTGGATCCTAGGGAGAGATTACCCAGCAACTGCTAGGGTGATTGTGGCAAACAACACTAGGCTTTGATTTGATTTGATAGTCAGTGAATGAAGGAACTGGCAAAAAGCTTTTAGTGTCTTTGCTGCAAGCTGCTGATTTAGGAAGGAAATGTCCACCACACCCACAGAAGCTCAATATTCCATAGCCTCGGGTGCTTCTTTTGTGTCTTCTTCTGATGCTCAGAGGACGGGAAGACTTGGGCAGAGCTCTGCATCCTCTGAACTGAGAAAGTGTGGTATTCAGTAAGAACAAGTAATGTGCATGAGTTTAAATACATGATGTGTTCATAACTGTTTCCCTTTTGGTGAAAAAGGCTTTGCTGAAGACCTTTGTCTTTGCAAAGCTAGATATCTGAAAAAGCAGCGGAATCCCACTTTTTTCTAGAGGGCCTATGGCATAGACAGGACAAGGTACTTTGGCTTATGAACCTAGTTGAAAACTCTTTGTTATAATCAGTGGAAGGAAATTATAACAATCTGAAAAACTTTATAGACTGTAAGATCTTCACTCCTGCCCCATCACTAAGGGCAGGCTCAACAGCCTGTTCTTCTACTACTCCAGTGATGATTTTAACAGACTAAGATAGGGATAGGCAACGTTGGCTCTTTTATGACTCGTGAACTTCAACTCCCAGAATTCCTGAGCCAGCATGGCTCAGCATGGAAACCTCTCCCTTTCCCCTCAGCATGGCTGGCTCAGGAATTCTGGGAGTTGAAGTTCACGAGTCATAAAAGAGCCAAGGTTGCCTATCCATGGACTCAGCGAACAACAGAGTTGCAAGGGACCTTGGAAGTCTTCTAGTCCAAGCCCCTTGCTCAAGCAGGGAACTCTATACCATTTCAGACAAATCATTGTCCAATCTCTTCCGAAAAACCTCCATACCAGTTCTTCACGTGTTTTTTAAACATCTCTCTTCAAGCATAGATGTGACCCCCTTGAAAAACACGTTTATCCAAATCCTGAGGATGAAAAGCTTCCCATCTTAAGATAGGCTTGAGTTTTTATTTACATAACAGGTCCTCGATTTCATTCCATGCAGCACATTGCAAGAACTAAGTATGTTATGTCTTAGATGCCATGAAGCTTTTAAAAATGTATTCAGGCAGGCCTTCCTTTGAATTGAGATGGATAGGTTATTTTGAAACAATAAGCAAGTGCCTTCATCATATTGAACAAAGTTGCATATCGGACACACTGTGCCCAAGCAGAAATTACAGAGGATACACTTTCCAAAACTGTCTTTGGGATTAAAGCTCTGGAATTCTCTTTAAACCACAATACATAGCGGTGGGGAAATATTGTGATGATTGTACTTGGTATGCAGTGTCAGCCTCAGCCGGCTCAGAGATGGTAATTAGATGAAAAAGTATTTAATTGTAGAACCACTCAGAAATGTCTTGCATCTAATCCAGCCCTCAGTACTAGCCAAAGCTGCTGTTCAGCTTCTGGGCCATGGGCATTAAAGGTATTTAACAGAGAGTAAATGGTTTAGTTGAGAATAAAGAAAACAGTAAGGTTGGGGGAAAAACAGTTTCAAGGCTGATTCACTGTGCTATCTTGGAATGTGTATAGATGCACATAATTTAAGTAGTGAACTTGTGATAGAAATATGTTCCCTGTGTTTACTGTGAGTGTTCAGTGTTCTTACACAGGCTGAACTCAGATAAAAGGAATTGTTTTTGTTCACACAAAACGTAGCAGTAGGTAGTGCTTCTTTGCCTGCAGTTAGCAGTAATGCCCATAATCCTCTGATTCCTCATTGTCTCCAGAACAGTGCTTCAGTGTTTTGCAAAAGAAAGTACTTTTTAGAACATGTTCAAAATCTACATTTTAATAAAGTTACAAGAGAAATGAGTTCAGTTCTGAATTGTGTGAACATGTCCAATGTAAGTGAACAGATGCACGAGCATGCCAAATACAGGTTTCTGGATCTGGAGATGTAGTTTGACGATTAAAAAAAACACAAAAACGAAAATGCATTTATTATAGAAAAGAGAACACTAAAATATACCGTACCCATTAGGAAAAGTATGCACAAAGTCACTTACTTTGTCAGTCTGCTGGGGAGATGGAAAGTACGTGGCAGATGGAAAAGCATGTCTATTTAGAAAAATGCACACAAAGTGCATATGAAATGTCATGTTGACTTTTTATTTTGAATTCCAAATCGTGTGTGTGCAAGAGCACAAATATAAGATTGGAAAAATGAAAAATCAGAATATATATATATATATATATATATATATATATATATATATATATATATATATATATATATATATATATATATATATATATATATATATATATATATATATAAACTTTGAAAGCAAATGACTGACATGCTAGAGAACGATGAGAAGGAAATGTCCAGAACACACTGAAAGAGCAAGGGCCAACATGTTATTTACAATGACTTGCTATAAATTGCCTGTTTGTTCCAAGGCAAGTATGTGTGGAATTTCACAGATCATCCTCCTGCCTGGTTCTCGCTGTCATGAGAACTCCAGTTTCCTAATCAGGGGCAGAAGAGACAACACACACACACACCCCCGCGCGCCTCTTGCAGTGATTACAGCAAAATGTCTCCAGGAGGGTTTGCTCTCAGGAAAAGCTGTGAGAATCCCTTTCAGCACCAGTGAAAATCCTGCACACCCCAAGGGAATTCATGATCTAAATGGAAGCCCTGGAACAATGAGCGCAATCTGCTTGAGTCGTGCTTCACAATCCATTTTACTACTGTTGGATTGGGTTTGCCAGATTTTAACAACTCTGTCGTCTCCTCTGGATCCTTAGTTAGTCCAATGTTTTGTTGTTGTTGTTTTTTAAAAAAAACTTGGTAACTTTATGAAGTGTGGGCTTCAATGCCCAGAAATCCCCAGCCAACCCTTCTTGAAGTTGCTGTGTTTGAAAAACAACTGCTTTAGCCATTCCAACCATTTCAGAAGATGCTGGGAAGCTCTTTCTTCCCTGCCATCTTTCTTAATTTTCAGAAGCAGGAACAATTTGTGGTGTGTCAGTGCAGAGAAGCATAAGGGGGAAAGACTTACTTATCTCATATCACTTTCCACCCCTTTTTCTGCAACTCCCAATTGCTTCAGGCAGATGAAAACTATAGAGGAGTTCCTACTGAGGATGGGTGGTTTTTTTTTTACTGTCTTAAGTCAGAGTTAGGCAACCTTGGCTCTTTTATGACTCTGTCTCAGGAATTCTGGGAGTTGAAGTCCACATCATCTCAGTTTCTACAACAAGAATGAACTAATTCCCCCACTAACCCGTTCACACAACACAGGAGGGAAGCAAAATAATTTAGCCCCTCCCCAAAAGGACTGGGATGGTTGGAGCTAAATTTAACCTCCTCTGAATCAATGGAGTCATTTATAGAATTTAATTTGTATTATACACTTGCCTGTCCTATAAGAGCCTTTTGCAATGGGGTGGAGGGGTGGAACTGCACATTGAAGAAACCTTCAAATTCCCTGATACTTAGAACTGATTAAAATCTATCCCAAGTCCAGGTTTGCTACCTGAGTGTAGGAGATTGCATATATTTTGAAGTGTTATTATTAAAATAAATGTTTGCATATCATATTAATAGCAAAACATTATTTTATCTTTATTTATTTATTTATTTATTTATTTATTTATTTATTTATTTATTTATTTTATTTTATTACATTTATATACCGCCCTTTCCCGAGGAACTCAGGGCGGTTTACAGGGTAATTAAAACCAAAAATACAAAAGTTAAAAACCAAATTTAAAAAAGATTAAATTTATCCCTGTATAAATAAAACCCCAATTAAAATAAATTAGTCCTCAGCCTGGGCCAGAGGACTGACAGATGTAGCCTTATGTGTCTGTCTGTCCTGCAGTAGGTCCCACCAAAAGGAAACTTCTAGGTAT
The DNA here is from genome assembly GCF_964194415.1 of Vipera berus. Classification (NCBI taxonomy): domain Eukaryota; kingdom Metazoa; phylum Chordata; class Lepidosauria; order Squamata; family Viperidae; genus Vipera; species Vipera berus. The sequence continues at coordinate 122,940 of NW_027673614.1, forward strand.
AGGATTGCAGCCTGTATGGAAATGTTGAATCAGAGGTAGAGAGAAATGCTTTTAATATTACGGTAACTTTTTTTATACTTGATATATGAGTACAGGTAGACCTTGACTTAGGCCAGTTGCTTGAAAACTATTTGAAGTTACAGCAGACTTAACAAAAATACTATTTATAACTTCTCCTTGAAGTTATCAGTGCTGCATATACATCCCTGCAGTGTTGTGATATTATCTGGCTTGCATTTATGTCCCATGGTGACACGGCCACAATCTGTGACTTTTTTTTTTTTGCCAATTTCCAGCAAAACAAAAAGAGCACCTATTGGAATATGCTGGATTTGTCTAATGAGGACATGATTTGCTTAACAACCATGTGATTTGATTAGTGACCATGGCGATTCACTTTACAACCATCGTAAAATGGTTATAAAATTGAGTCCCGTCACACGGTGCCTTGTCTTACAATTGCAATGATTTACAATCAAAATTCTGAGCTCCCCTGTGATTGTAGTCAAGAACTACCTGTATGAAGACAGTCTCAATTATCCCTACTGATTTTTTTTGTGTACTTCCCAAATAGGAGTCTAGGCTTTTCTTCAAAAGTATGGAATTATAATAGAATTATAATTAAGCTGCCACCTGAACTTTTTCCATATTCACTGTTAGCTAAATAACGTACACTGACAGAACTGACAGTCACGCAAAATACTTGAGATAGATGTATTTTCGGCTTAAACTAGTCAGTAAGAAGTGGATACGTAAAAATGAGCATGTTGCTGCAATGGCAAAATATCTTAAGGAAACCATTGAAATGTAAGTGCTAGTGATAGAGAGAGAGAAATTCAGAACAGGAAGGAGAGATAGGCTGGTCTTTTGGTCAGGAGGAAATGCAGCTAGATTTGCTGAATGAGGTACAGATATCTCTGTATTACACATACTCCATTTATAATAATAATAATAATAATAATAATAATAATAATAATAATAATAATAATAATAATAATAATAATAATAATAATAATAATAATTTTATTTAGATACCGCCCTTCTCCCGAAGGACTCAGGGTGGTGAACAGGGCAAATGTATAAAATACAAAAGTACAAAAGTTAAAAGGAATTAAACATAATGCCCAAGGTAAAAAACAGTAAATACAAATATTAAGAACAATAAAAAACCCAACCCACCCCCCATCAGGCCAAGCCAGCTTGTTCAAATAAATGCGTTTTCAGATCGCGTCGGAAGGAGCGGAGGTCGGGCACCATCCGGAGCTCAACCGGCAGCCGATTCCATAGCTCCGAGGCGCCCACAGAGAAGGACCTCCCCCTGGGGGCCACCAATCAACATTCTCTGATCGGTGGCACCCTGAGGAGGCCCTCTCTGTGGGAGCGCACAGGGCGGAGGGAAGTTGATGCCGGCAGCAGGTGCTCCCTAAGGTACTCCGGACCCATGCCATGTAGGGCCTTGAACACCATTACCAGTATGAGTAGGTATAGAGTCACATTTACATCATGACTGCATTTGCATTTTGTTCCTATGCTGTCATACTGCCAGCTCCTTAGATGAGACAGCCACAAGGCCTTTCACTCCTGATATTATTCTTTATCTTTATCTTTATCTTTATTAGACTTATATACCGCCCTTCTCCCATAGGACTCAGGGCGGTTCACAAGGTTTTAAAATAACAATACAACAATTACAAAAATTAAGAACAGTTAAAATTATTACATTTAAACCTTGAATAAATATAAAAAATATAAAACCCCAATTAAAATCCAATTAAAACCCCAATTAATATTCTCAGTCCAGGCCAAAAAGCTCAAAGAGCCAAGTCTTCAGGTCCCAGCGGAATGAGCGAAGGTCAGGGGCAGTCCTAAGCTCTACGGGCAGCTGGTTCCAAAGGGCAGGTGCACCCACAGAGAAGGCCCTCCCCCTGGGTGTTATCCGCCGGCAATCTTTATTGCTGCTCTCTTTTTCATTTCATTTATTTCTTCCTCTGGGCTCAATCTGTACCATTGCTCAGTGGAGTTCTTCTTTTCCCACTTGTTTATATGTGAGAGGAATACAGATAAAGAAGCCAACAGATGACACCCTGCGCAGCAGCTAAAGATGTTGAGCTTGTCAGCTGGAAAAGCTGACAGCCCGGGTTCAAAACCCAAGTGCTGCACGACGGGTTGACTTCCCGTCACTTGCCCCAGGTTCTTCCAACCTAGCAGTTCAGAAGCATCCAAGTGCGAGCGGATAAATAGGTGCTACTCCAGTGGGAAGGTAACAGGGTTCCATGTGCCTCAGCGTATAGTCATGCTGGCCACACGACCATGGAAATGTCTTTCGACCATGCTGGCTCCCTTGGCTAAGAAACAGAGATGAGCACCACGCCTTACAGGTGGACATGACTGGACAAGGGAAACCTTTTATCTTTAGAACACCCTCTGTCTTCCTTAATTTTCTGATTGAAAATGAGGTCCACATACCAGGTGGATAAAGATTGTGTCCTGAGTATGGTTTGAGTCCAAAGAAAGTTAGCAGTCTGAATGGTGTTTGTGATTACCTCCAAATTTTCATTCCCAAAGTTTACCCTCTATATCCAAGGTACAGTGAAAGAATTAATAATTGAACAGCTCTCTTCAGGTCATGTGTTATGACCTACTCTCAAGCCATATCACAGTGTCTTAAAATCTTGGGGTAAGATTTCAACTAACGTTTTCTCTTATGTTCTTACCCCCCCCCTTTTTTTCTTCTCCTTTGTTGTAATTTTGTTCTCTTTGTGTGTCCTCTTTGTCCCGCACACTCTCCATGATGGATTTTGTTTCTTCCTTGGTTGACCTTCTGCTTCTCTACTCCTATCCGCCCTACCTTCATCTCACCTTCTCAGAATACAACGCCAAACTCCGGGACCTCCGGAACAGCATGAAAAGCCCCCATCCTCCTCTTCACCGACAGCGATCCTTCTCCTTTTCTGGTTTGTTCTGTTGCTGCTTTTCCGTCTTTCTCCCTAGTCTTTCCTGCCATAGATCCTCCTAGCATGGCCCTGGGCTCCCTTGTTCTGGCATGAAACTTGAGACTGGGGAGGTGCAGCTTTTTTCCATACTGTGGTGGTGGTGGTGGTGGAAGGATATGGCTAAATTTAGAGTCCTTTCCAACATGGCACCCTTTGTTTATTTACCAGCTCATTTGTCAGAGAGTAAGCTCTGAGAAATTTATCTTCTGCTTTTTCAGTGTTAGGGATGACTTCACACCACAAATAGTCATAGCTCCCCCCCATGTAATTACGTTTGGAAAACATATAATAGGTGCTGTGCTGGGAGTCAAAATAGGTGCATTCACAAAATGGCAGTTTTGCCTATTCACAAACAATCTTCCATAACTTGTTAAAAAAAATATCTCCATGAATTAGAAGGCAAGCCTCCTCAGAATAATCCAACTATTCTGTTCTATTATTGTGGGACCAAAGGCATTCCTGCTCCTTGATCCAGCTGACCATCCTCATCCTCATCCAAAGACTTAAACAAATAATAATAAAGGGAGTAGGAAATCTGGTAAGCAGACTCTGTAGACTACCACAAATAAAAGAATTCCCATATTTATCTGTCTCGAATCAATGTGCTGACCTGGTCCGGACTCTAAAACAGCCTTATGAATTCCAACGTTTTTGTTTCTATCATTGTATTTTCTCCTCCTCCTCTCCCTCCCTTTCCTTTCCTCTACGACAAGTGTTGTCTCATTGACAAGAGTCCATTTGCTCCATGTGACGCTCATCCGTGGTGTGTAGCTAGAAATCACCCCCACAAGGTCTGGCTGGGGAAAGCTTATCTTCTTCAGGGCAACCACTTTCACTACTGCTTTGTGATTGGCACTGGGTCAATATTTCCATACATGTTGAAGTGTGCATGTATGGATGAAGCGGCGGTGGCGGGGGGGGGGAGAGTTTGCATGGGACAGTTGTGGAAAGAGGCAAAGGTTCAGGAATGCAATATTCACTTTCAATACAGCTTGGCCAGATGCCAAAGTTATTTAAGGGCCTCTGTGTGTGTTCGACAGCACTGCTGTGGCATTTTACTGCAGATCTTTCCACGTAGCCTGGCAGCACTGAATGGAATCAGGACGGAGGCTTCCAGTTCTGCATGGCAAACAGAGGGGAGGGGTGAGCACGTGGGTGTGTAAATTCTAGACGTTCTGATTCACGAGGAGCACTCTGGAGAAAGGAGGGTGTCAATGGATTTCAAAAGTGCAGTTGCTTCCTAGTGTCCTGTTACATTTTGGGGGATTTTATGGGACAGCAAGCCTGAAGTTCTCCAGAGAAGAACTGCTTTAGCTCCTTTTCAGCGGCAGGGAGTACTGAATATTTAGTTGTTATGCTTCAACTATTTTTATTTTAACTGATGCAAGCCTCTCGGTATATAAACGTTTGTGGTTAGTTTTGCATCCTCGTTGTGTAGGACTGGTTCAAAAATCCGCATTGATTTGTGTCACTCTTTGTCTTACAGTAAGAAGGACTACCATTCGAACAGAAGATGCTATTGTTTAATCTGTTTAATTTGTACCAATTACAGGATACTTGGCCCTTCTGAATCCACCCAGCTCTGTCCCTACAGGTTTGGAATTTGAACTCCTGCAAAATTTCACAATGCTTTAGTTGATTTGGAAAGTGGCTTTTCTCTGTTCCACACTTGGCTTTCTGAGGGCCTGAGGACAGCGATGCCAAGTAGGCTCTGCTTGTCTGACAGACAGCTCCGGAATTAATGCAAAAGCATGCCGAATGCTTGATACCCTGTCACTTTGGCTTCTGGCCTCACCGAGGAATGAAGATGTATACATACAAATCTCACTCCCCTTTCCCCCAAATTTTAAAAGACTGGAAGGAGAACTGGAATGGGCATCACTGCATGCATGATTTATTTCACACTTTGGGGCTCCATGCACATACGCTTTATAGAATATTGTTAGAATGACGGAAACCACTCATACATAGGGGGGGAAAAAACCTTAGCACTAATGAATAACTTTGTGGTTCCCAAAGATTTCTCTAAATGGTATTATCTCTTCTACTGAGAGGCATTAGTATTCCTGGGGTATGGGAGGGGAGCCTACAGTAAGTGAATAGTTGGGGTTGCTCTTACGCTAGCCATATTTTTCCCCAGCATGAGTCCAATCTTGCTAATCTCTTAACTGCTCAAATTACCTGTGAAGGCAGATCAAGCTATGCATTTGGTACTGTACTGTAAGAGTTCTCTCATAAAAACTGTAAAATATTCTTTTCCTTTAAATTGAAAGTACAGATTTAATAATTGAAAAGAAAGAGTTCGAGGGCTGTTTTTATTGTTTAGAGTTTAGACCAAGGGTCTCCAAACTTGGCAATTTTAAGACTTGTTGCCTGAGGAATTCTGGGAGCTGAAGTCCACAAGTCTTAAAATTGCCAAGTTTGGAGACCCCTGATTTAGACAACAGACAACATGGGAATGGTTACGATTTGTTTCCTTAGCTAGTAAAGGTGCAATAGCTAACCTTCCCTTTCTGGCCAGCAGATGAACAGTGAAATGCCTCATACAATCAGTACTGAAAGGCTTGCCACTTCCTCAGTTTCATGTAATTCCCCACCTCCCTTTGCAAACATAGTTAAATAATTACACTGCTGGCATCACTGTGCATTATGGAGAGAAGCCAACACACTCTTTCTCCTAATTACTTATTTTTGACTCGGCCATCTTACTAGGGTCCAACAAGCTGTGAAGCAGGGTGAACCAGGCAGCACCACCAATGTGGGTTCACAGATTGCCCAGGGCTAGAAACTAGTGCAAAATCTAGATGTTTCTGCTATACAAAGTTCACTGCTTGCAAACTAAAGTTACCTATTTTCAACAAATCACATATCTGATGGAGGAAACCAGGGCCTGGTGCACGCAAGTGTCCAGTAACAGTTTTCTGAGTGACATGGGGCTCAACCTGCTCTTCAGGCAGATCTGAAGCAACACCTCATAATTTTGCATTGGCTTCCAATGGTCATGGGGAATTCACAGTAATCTGAGAGCTTAGTGCCATTTTATATTTCTTCTTCTTTATATTCCTCAGATAAATTACTTAATTATATCACACCCTGGTTTGGTTCATCATTACACTAGGCCAGGGGTAGGCAACCTCGGCTCTTTTATGACTCATGGACTTCAACTCCCAGAATTCCTGAGCCAGCCATGCTGAGGGGAAAGGGAGAGGTTTCCAAGCTGAGCCATGCTGGCTCAGGAATTCTGGGAGTTGAAGTCCATGAGTCATAAAAGAGCCAAGGTTGCCTACCCCTGCACTAGGCCAATGATGTCTATTGTTGGTTTACCCCCACCCCCATTATGATTTAGTACAGTATTAGGAGTGAACCAAGCCATTGTGGCCTGTTAAAAAGCAATCATGGCTTAAAAGCCTTCCTTGCTGTTCATACATGAGACATAGCACAGAGATAA
>NW_027673613.1:0-127773 GCF_964194415.1 Vipera berus
GATTACCATGGAAATAAGGTGGCTGTGAAGTGCATCAAAAATGACGCTACCGCGCAAGCCTTCCTAGCTGAAGCTTCGGTGATGACGTGAGTCGCTGCCTTCTTGAGCAGGGGAACTTAATCTGGATTAAGATGGCAGAGAAGAAAGACGTACCTGGTGTTCGGGCATCGTTAATCCAGCTTCTCGCAAAAGCTTTGGCTTAGAAAGCAGTGGAGAATATATTGGCTTGATCCTGAGTTGTCGTTCAGGAGGAGACAAGCTCAAGAGCCCACGGAAGGGACTTTAGGAGCACCACCCCCAAAGTCCGGCTTCTTCTAGATTCCGACATAAACTAGAACCCAAGGACGTTTTTGTGAACTGCTCTTATACTCCAAGGGAAGTTAGGAGAAAAAACCCTCAAAACATTTCGGACACAAACTCTTTAAGGCAGGGGTCTCCAACCTTGGCAACTTTTAAGACTTGTGGACTTCAGCTCCCAGAATTGGCTGGCTGAGGAATTCCGGGAGTTGAAGTCCACAAGTCTTAAAAGTTGCCAAGGTTGGGGACCTCTGCTTTAAGGCATGTCAAGCAAGATTGAGGTGGGACTCCATAGCCACGTGGAGTGGGCTCTTCTTTTGAGGCCAGGGGCAGGTGTGGTGTCCCTTGCATGAAGTCCTTTACTTACAATGGAAAACTCTGGTTGACCCCTCTTTGATCTTCTCCCCATCTGGTTCATCTCATTGCAGACAGCTCCGGCATAGCAATTTGGTCCAGATGTTGGGGGTGATTGTGGAGGAGAAAGGGGGCCTCTACATCGTCACAGAATTTATGGCCAAGGTAAGAACTTTTCTGTCCTTTCCAAGGGAAGGTTGGTCTGGAAGATGGGTGGTGATGAACAGCATAGCAATGGCAGACAGAATTGCCTACAACAAGGAGGATGCCTCCTTAAACTTGGCTTCTACTTTCTGATGATCCTTTGCTGGTTCATAGATTATGGGGCATCTAGTGGTTGTTGACAGACGCGGTGGCTCAGTGGGTTAGGAGGTCAGTAGGTCAGAAGGTCGGCAGTTTGGCGGGTCGAATCCCGAGTGCCGCGTAGCAGAGTGAGCGCCTGTTACTCGTCCCAGCTTCTTCCGACCTAGCAGTTCGAAAGCACGTAAAAAATGCAAGTAGAAAAATAGGGACCAGTACGGTGGGAAGGTAAAGGCGTTCCGTGAGCCTTTGGCGTCTAGTCATGCCGGCCACATGACCACGGAGACGTCCTCGGACAAGCGCTGGCTCTTCGGCTTTGAAACGGAGATGAGCACCGGCCCCTGGAGTTGGAAACGACTAGCACACATGTGCGGGGGAACCTTTACCTTTACCTAGTGGTTGTTGACTCTTCGTCCCCTCGTAGAAAGTTTCTTTCTCCAGGACATTGTGACTTAATCTGGTCCTTCGGGTCTTCTAATGGTGCACTCCTCACCTTTCATCTTGCCGCTGGTCATCCTCTTCCTCCCTCTTTTCCAGCCTCATTCCTTTTCCAGGGAGCTGGGTCTTTCTGTTAATTCATCTTCAGCCTTTAAGTTCTTTGGGACCCAATCCTTTGGAGAAGAAAAGATCATTCAGCATTTTCTTCTCCTCCTCCTCCTCCTCTTCTTGTCGGTTTCCCAGCATTGGAGCAGAAGTTGAAGTTATTTCTGCTTCCCTTTCCACATACAGTGTTTCCACCAGCATTATTTCACTAGAATTCTTTTATTTCTTGTAACACTTCCAAGCAACCCTTAGGGTTAACATCTTCCTCCCTCCCTCCATCTTCCTTCCTTCCCTTCCTTTCTCCTTTCCATTATCTCCTTCCTTCTTCCTTTCCTTTGTCTCTCTCCTTCCTCCCTTCTCTTCCTCCATCTTCTTTTCTTCCCTCCTTTTCTTTCTCCCTTCCATTATCTCCTTCCTTCTCCCTTTGTCGCTCTCCTTCCTTCCTCCTTCAATCCCTCCCTCCCTTCTCTTCCTCTACCTTCCTTCCTTCCTTCCTTCCTTCCTTCCTTCCTTCCTTCCTTCCTTCCTTCCTTCCTTCCTTCCTTCCTTCCTTCCTTCCTTCCTTCCTTCCTTCCTTCCTTCCTTCCTTCCTTCCTTCCTTCCTTCCTTCCTTCCCCCATTTATCTTGAACTGGCCCATCACTTAATGTCCACAGTTAAATGCTATTTACTGCTGAAAACCTATTTGTTTTTTCTTTGCTTCCCTGGATGGGTGTGCAATCTCTTTGTTTGTGTGTGTGTGTGTGTGTGTGTGCGTGTGCGCGCGCACACACTCTTGCTTCCTATGCCGAGAGTGCCATCTACTGGGGAGTGCCACTAACTGCACTCCTGTTCAACCACTCCTTTTTACCCATTTTGCCCATATAAATAGGGTTGCACAGTAGTCAGGGGATGAGTTTAATTCCAGATATGATGGGATTTGAAATCAGATGGTTTTCTTGGATTGCCTTAGATAATTTTGGAGGAAATCTTTGAACTGAGTTCAGGGTATGCTTCCATGTATGTATGTATCTCTATCTATCTATCATATCTATCATCTATCTATCTATCATCTATCTATCATCTATCTATCTATCATCTATCTATCTATCTATCTATCTATCTATCTATCTATCTATCTATCTATCTATCTATCTAAAGCTATCTGTATCTATCGCTGTCTGTCTATCTACCTACCTACCTACCTACCTACCTACCTATCATCTATTTAGTTTCTACACCGTCCATCCCACCTAACTGACTCTGGGCAGTTTACAACAACATAATAAAACACTTTGAACACATGACTAAAAGCACAGTTTAAAACAGAATTAAGAACATGGTTAACATTTACAGGTTCAAAAGGAAAGTCAAAGTTAAAAAAAATTCAAAAGACTGAAAAAGCTAACACACTATTAAAAATAGAGTGTGTGTGTGGGGGGGAACCACTTTTCCATATTGCTTTCTAGATTCTAGGAGATTAATTCCTTTGGGTTTCAGACTGGCCGTCTTGTCACTCCTTGCAGTCTTAATCCTTTCTCTCAATCCTTCTGGCAGGGAAGCTTAGTCGATTATCTTCGCTCGCGAGGAAGGTCTGTGCTGGGGGGCGAATGCTTGCTGAAATTTTCCTTGTAAGTATATCCTTCCCTTGCCTTTCCATGAAGACAATGCTTGGGTGTGTGTGGGGTGTGTGTGTGTGAGCTGTTCCTAGAAAAAAAGGATTGTTGAAGCTCATGATTGAAAGGGGGCGGTTTCTTAGGGGCCTTATGGCGTGGCAGCGGCGTTCCCCCCCTTTTTCTTTTTCTTTTTTTTTTTATTGAAAAGTTTTATCATACATTTTATCTTTGACAGTCCCCCCTACCCCTCCCCTATCCCTCCCTCCTTACCCCTCCCCCCCTCCCCACCCCACCCCCCCGACTTCCCAGAGCTGAGTACAAGGTATAAAAAAGAAAAAAAGAATCATAAACAACCATATGCTAACAACCATAGACTCTAAAATCTATCACTCTCTAGCTCACATAGGATAACTACAAACACTATTAATATAGAATATATAAAAAAAAAACAAAAAAAAATTTCTCCTTATTCTCCTTATAAATCTCTAGCCAAACTGGGCTATGATCAGAAATAGTTCTTGCACATATCTTCACCTTCTTAATCCTTAAAAAAAAAGTCATTAGTCATAATCCTTTTCATACGAATGTCTTTCACACCAAATATCTCGCAGTTCCAAGTCATCCTTCATTTCAAAAGAGGATTTAGGCAGTCGAGCATGACTTGGGACGCGCTTTAAAGCTCCAGCCTTGTCCATCTGAACATCCAAAACACCCCCCCTTTTTCTTGACCCTGACTCCTCGCTTGCTCTTTCCCCTTAGAGATGTTTGCGAAGCCATGGCGTACTTGGAAGCCAACAATTTTGTCCACCGGGACTTGGCGGCGAGGAACGTGTTGGTCTCGGAGGACAATATTGCCAAAGTCAGTGACTTTGGACTGACAAAGGAAGCTTCGTCCACCCAAGACACCGGCAAGCTCCCAGTGAAATGGACATCACCAGAAGCACTTAGAGAAAAGGTGAGGGGGGAACCTGGGAATGGGTGGTGACTAACCCATGGCTGAGCCAGGTAGGACTGGATAAGGTCTACAAGGACACCGTGTTGGGTTCTTCCTTTAAAGCTGAAGTCCTTTTCCTCTTGCGACTTGGTCAGGTTTAGTGTCTTAAGGCCGTAGAGCAGGGGTGTCAAACTGCCGGCCCGCGGGCCAGACGTGTCACCCGGAAGCCGTGCCCACCCCATTGCCGGCAATGGCAAAACTGTCCCAATATGTTGTGTGACATCACGTGAGGTCGCAAGTTTGACATGTCTGCCGTAGAGTCCCAGATTGGATGTAACCATCTCATATAGCCCAATATAGGCCACCCTGTAGCGAAGGTAGAGTCCTTTCCCATAGGGCGAGGAATGGGGCTGGAGGCCCAAGTGCTAGTGGCTTTGGTGGCTGTAAGCCCAAGCAAAGATCAAGCTCAAGCTTTAAGCCCAAGCCAAGGTGATCAGGGATCTGGGGTCTAAATCGTATGATGTACTGCTAAGGGAAGTAGGATTAGGGGAGACACGATAGCTGTCTTCCAATACTTGAGGGGCTGTCACAGGGAAGATGGATGGGCTTATTCTCCGAAGCATTTGAGGGTAGGACAAGAGGCAATGGGTGGAAGCGCCTCCAAAGGAGATCCAGTCTGGAACTAAGGAGGAATTTCCTGGCAGTGAGAATGATTAACCAATTGGAACAGCCTTCCTCCCATCACTGGAGGTCTTCAAGAAGATATTGGATGACCATTTATCCAGGATGGTATAAGAACTTCTGCCTTAGGCAGGGGGCTGAACTAGAAGACCACCCCCTCAAGGTCCCTTCCAGCGCTAGGATTCTATGATTTGACAATCGGTTCTCTACAGAGGAGGCTAAAAGCTGAACAGTGCCTCTTAACTCTGCTGGTGGAACATCTGACCAGCTCGATCCAGGTCTTTTGACAATGTCTATTTGTGCGTCTCTTCTTCTAACCTTGGCAGAAATTTTCAACCAAATCCGATGTGTGGAGTTTTGGAATTCTTCTCTGGGAAATCTATTCCTTTGGGCGAGTGCCTTATCCGAGAATTGTAAGTGAAAGTCTGGGGTGGGGTGGGGGTGTCCCGCAGTTTTTTTGACCCTGACTACGAGCTTATCTGGTAGTTCCCATGCAAAAGCTGCTAGTCTCGGGAGATTCCTGCATTATAGGCGGAAAACAATGAAGTAGTCAGCTTGAACCTTGCCTGTGTGGGTCGACGCTGTCCTTAAAAGCATTGCTTTCCCCCCCCTTTCCCCTCCTCCCCTGCAGCCTCTGAAGGACGTGGTCCCTCGTGTGGAAAAGGGGTACAAGATGGACTCTCCAGATGGTTGCCCCCAGATTGTCTACGAGGTGATGAAAAAATGCTGGACTTTGGATCCCGTCCACCGGCCGTCCTTCCACCAATTACGGGAACAGCTAGAGCATATCAAAGCCAACGAGCTTTACCTGTGAAGCCGACTGGAGGGCGGGGCTTCTCTTTGGACACACCCTCCCTCCCTTCTCCCCTGGGCACAGACCTGAGGGGTGAGGCTGGGTGAAGAAACCTCCCCCCCCCCACACACACACACCACCGAGCGAAGCAGGTTGTTTGTTTTTTCCAGGAATCCAAATTTCTCCACTGTGCTTAGAGAAACGTACGGACGTTGGACCTCTCTCCAGAGGCCCGGTGGGTAGGCGGGGAGCCTGGCTCCCTTCTCCCAAGTCTCTTTCTCAGCTGAATCACCCGAAGATGCCCGTGTGGGAACGATCATGGGAGATGCTCACTTCCCTTTCCTGTCCTTTAGGAAAAAAAATCCGTTTCACCGCTAAGGGTACAATCATACCATGTTTTATTTGCATGTTCTTCAACGTTTTCGAGTCCTTCTTTCTTCTCGTGGATTCCCCCCCCATTTCCTTTAATTCATCTCCGCCTCTCTCCTTCCCCTCCTTCCCACCTTTTTCAGCCTCCCTCTGGAACCAAACACACATGTTCTCGTTTCGTAGGGAAACCTAAGAAGGGCGGACCATGCCAAAAAGAGGAAAAAAAACACACACTAGAAATACAAACCAACAGTGGTAGGGACAGCTACTAAAGGCGCAAATTTTCTCGGGGGGAAAGAGAGTGACTTTTCTTAACTTTCTCAAAAAGACCCCCCTGAGTGCTGGAATTCACGATCCAGTGTCTTCTTCCTTCTGAAGACCAACTTTTTTCCCCCTTTTTTAAAAATAAAAGATCATTGGTTTTTGTTCCTTTTTTAAAAAAAAAATTCTTTTTTTTTAAAAGAAAAAAAAACTATTAACGATTTCAAACTGCACCAGAAATCCGCTGTTTGGCTGGGTTTTAAACTCAAGTTACGAGTCTTTTTATTTTTTCATGTAAGGAATAAAATGGGTTTGGTTTTTTTTTAAAGAAGAAACATCTGCGTGCAACGGGGATATATCTGCCTTACCTGAATCAGGTCCTGACCAAACCAAGGCGGAGTTTTGTTCTCCAGGAACGGGGTTTTGGATGAGTTTTGTTTAGTTCTTGCTTCCGACAGGGATTGCATGCTGCCTCCAGAATCCCTTCCCAGTCGTGTCTTTATGCTCATATTATGCTGCCAACTGTGAGATTAAGCTGCATTAAAAGAAAAGGAAAAACAAAAAAACCACACGACACTCCATAATGAAGATGTAACTTCGTCGTCTCGGCTCTCGATTTTATTTGTCTTGGGTTTGGGTTTGTGAAAAGCACGGAGGCTTTTTTACAAGAAAGTCCTCGACTTAACAAGAGTTCCATTTAGCGACCGAAGTTACAAGGGCACTGTAAAACTGACTGACGGATCACTTTTCACACTTAACAACCTTTGCAGCCTCCCTGGGGTCAAAAGTCAGCCGCCTTGGCAACCGACTCATGACGGTCACCATGTCCTGGGGTCACGTGATCTGCTTTTGCGACCTTCTGACAAGCAAAGTCAAAGGGGGGGGGGGAAATACAGATTCGCTTAATGACCGTGTTACTAACGTAATAACTGCAGTGATTCACTTTTTTTTTAATTTTTTTTTAATTCCATTTATATCCCGCCCTTCTCCGAAGACTCAGGGCGGCTTACAAGCTTAGCAGTAGCCTTCATTCTATGTATATGCCTGCTTATTAGGGCTTTCACACACCCCCCCAAGCGGCATTATTACAAAGTCAGCTTAATTGCCCCCAACAATCTGGGTCCTCATTTTATCTACCTCGGAAGGATGGAAGGCTGAGTCACAAGAAAGATCATAGAATGGGGCAAAACTCACACCTGTCTTGCTTAGCAGCAGAACATTTGGACTCAGTCATGGTAGTAGGTTGAGGACCACCTATAGTTTGGATTTTATTTGAGCCACAGCTTAGGTACGTGTGGAAATGGGAGGGATGAAATCCGGTCCTAAGGAAGGCTGTTGTGTATTTCTGCCCATCATCTTCATTTTCTATTCATCAAACTGTGTCCATGACCCTCCTCTTCGTCCCGTTTCAGCAAAGTCTTGGCAGTTAGAACAGGAGCTCCCGTAAAGTTTGGCAATCTGGAATAAAACGAAATGATCTTTGTGACCCAACAAAGCTTTTTAATAAAAATCTAGTTGGGGAAAAAGGCAAATTCACTGCCTGTAATTCATCTTAGTGCCACTAGATGGCTCTCTGCCCCCAGATTGCTACTAGACCTGCAATTTTTTTTAATTGGGAGTGGGATTACAATTCACATAAATCCCAACCAATCTGCTGGAAATGGTTCGTGGTTCTATGCCCAACACATCCAGAGAGTGGCTAGTAAGGAAAGGCTTGAGATATGGCTAGACCAGGGGTCCCCAACCTGTGGACCGTGGACCTGCATGAGTGGCAGGCCAGCGCACGTGCATCCCCCCTTGTATAAGTGGTGCTCAAAGCTTCTCTGTTGTGTGAGTGGAGTTGAGCATGCAGGTTTCCTGGCCCGCCACTTATGGGGCCCAGTTCCCCTCTACCCACCCACCCCACAGCCGGGCCACCAAGCTGCAAAGGTTGGGGACTGCTGGGTTAGACTGGTCAATTGTTAGATTTGGTATAAGAATTTGGGAAAAATTTCATAAAAGTAAACGCTTCTATGTCTTGCAAAAGATTGCAAACCCACGTCCAGCCATCTCTAGATACAAAGGGTCAAGCCTCTGATATTGGGGTGGGGGGAAAAGCTTAATATTTCTGTCTGAAGCCCTTCAGAGGTTCTGCCCTTCAAGTAGGTAATGCTGACATTTAAACGTTTCAAAAAACATGTAACGAAGGTAAAATAAAGAGGAATACACGTTTCTTAAGCACTTTAGATACCTGGGGTATAAATGGGGTGCATTAATTTGCATTGGCCAGCCTACGCATCAGCATTTGGAATGCCCTGGGTTCAAAAAAGGCTTTTGAGTTGATTGAATGGTCAACCTTAATGTTTTATATTTAGCTTGGTTCAGCTGAGCACCAAAGCTCCACTTTTCCCAAGGATAATGTGGAAGGAAAATTTAGGGTCTTCGTAAATACTTGCATGGAATAGTTAAGATGGCAGTTGCAATTACCCATTGGAGACCCAGTCTTGTCAACACATCAACGTAGATCAAACTAGGAAACTAATAAAGTTATTACTATTTTTATTCTCAAGTAAAACTGAATATGCTCGCCCCCTCCCCTTTTATCTTCAAGGAAAACCAAGGAGGGTTTCTTGAGAAAATTTCTCAAAATTCCATTTCTGGAACCAGATTCAGATTTCTTTTATCTGACTTATCCCAGTTTTGTCTCTTCCTCCTGTGCTTTAAGGTTATCCTTACACAGCCTATGACACACCATGCCTTCAAAAATCGTGGGCGCTCCATCGCTGGAGATTTTTAAGAAGAGACTAGACCAGGGGTAGGCAAACTTGGCTCTTAAATGACTGGTGGACTTCAACTCCCAGAATTCCTGAGCCAGCCATGCTGAGGGGAAAGGGAGAGGTTTCCAAGCTGAGCCATGCTGGCTGAGGAATTCTGGGAGTTGAAGTCCACCAGTCATAAAAGAGCCAAGGTTGCCTACCCCTGGACTAGACAGTCACTTGTCTTAGACAATATAGGTTCTCCTGCTTGAGCAGGGGACTGGACTAGAAGATCTCCAAGGTCCCTTCCAGATTCTATTCTATTCTATTCTATTCTATTCTATTCTATTCTATTCTATTCTATTCTATTCTATTCTATTCTATTCTATTCTATTCTATTCTATTCTATTCTATTCTATTCTATTCTATTCTATTCTATTCTATTCTTCAATCCATTCTATTCTATTCTATTCTATTCTATTCTATTCTATTCTATTCTATTCTATTCTATTCTATTCTATTCTATTCTATTCTATTCTATTCTATTCTATTCTATTCTATTCTATTCTATTCTATTCCAATATGGAAGTTTTGCACACATACAAAGGGCTTTAATCAAACAATTGTGATGATCATCTTGGGGGGCAGGGGTTGGGCTCTCTCTCCCATCTCAAAACAGCTCCTTTTAAAGGATGTCAAGTATCATTTTACAAGACAAATCACCTGCCAGGAGCTTTGCTTATCAAAACAGCTCACAAATCAGCCTCCCATCTCCTGCCCCTCAGGAAAAAAAAAACACGAAATTAATAGTCTGCAATATGGACGTTTTTATTAACTCCCCAGGAACTGAGCTCAGCATGAGGGAGCTGCCCTTATTTATTTATTAGTACTAATATTTTATGCGTTGTCATTAGGTAGCGCAATACTTCACCACTCTTTGTCCCCAATGGCTGAGGTAGATCATCATCAGGCAAAGCCACAGAACTAAATCAACTTTTGTTCCCCATAGTGTGTATTTATTAAAAAAGAAAGAAAGAAAGAAAGAAAGAAAGAAAGAAAGAAAGAAAGAAAGAAAGAAAGAAAGAAAGAAAGAAAGAAAGAAGAAATAAAAAGGGGGAAAGGGAAGTTCAGACTTTCTCTCGTGATGTTCAGTAAAATGAAAGACAATTTTGCCACAAATGAACAGCTCCCACAGACTTGACAACCTTCCTCGGAGAGTTGGAAAAGAGGCCGTGGGTGAAATCTTTGCTCCTTGCAATTTTATACAGCAACGAGAAAGAGGGACAATCTGACTGCCCAGCAAATACCTGGGATAGGAGGTGTACTGGGTATCCTCCAGGTGACCAGTATAGATAGCCCTTGAGTGACGAATCACAATTGCACCTAAAACGCCTGTTGCTAAGTAAGACATTTGTGAAGTGAACTTTGCCTCACTTTACCTCCCTACCTGCCATAGTTGTTCAGCAAAACTTTGCAGTTGTTAAGTTAGTAACGTGGCTTCCCCACTGACTTGGCTTGTTGCAAGTTTGCGGGACGCTTAAAAGACAACTTCAAGATGCGTGGACTTCAACTCTCAAGAGTTCCCCAGCCAGCATTGTTGACTGAGGAATTCTGGGAGTTGAAGTCCACCCGCTCCTAAAGCTCGACAGCATGCTGGTTGTGGAATCGGGAGCTGAAGTTCCATAGGGGAATCCTGGGAAGAGAAGTCCATAAGTCTTACCATTCAGTGGCGGGCAAGCTGGGGGATTCTGGGAATTGCAGCCCACACATCTTAACATTTGCCGAGGTTGGAAGAGACTCCTCTAGGGCAAGCCATTTCAGGGCTGCAGACTCAAGCAGCTGGTTGGGCTGACAGAAAGAGAAGGGCAGAACTGAGAGGCTGAATTTCAGCCAGCATCGGCTGCGTTTTTTCTCAAGATATACCTCAATTTGCCTCTCTGAAGAACATCTCTCGCAAGCCGCCAGAGAAGATGAAAATAGCTCCTTTTCCACTGGAGAGAATTATTCAGCGCAAATCAAATAGTCAGTGACCTAAAGCTCTTCTCTCTCTCTCTCTCTCTCTCTCTCTCTCTCTCTCTCTCTCTCTCTCTCTCTCTCTCTCTCTCTCTCTCTCTCTCTCTCTCTCTCTCTCTCTCTCTCTCTCCCTCCCTCCCTCCCTCCCTCCCTCCCTCCCTCCCTCCCTCTCTCTCTCTCTCTCTCCCTCCCTCTCTCTCTCTCTCTCTCCATCCACACATGAGTTTGTGACAACCCTCCATGGCCAACTCACTGCAGGACAACTCGCCACGGGACAAGGGTTACCCTAATATATCAAAGAAATGGTGGAATAGAATCATTCAAGAAAGGATAGCCAAAGGAGGAACAGAATGAAGTGGGAAGGAGAAAAATTAAAATCACGTTTGAATGATTTTAAATAATGAAAATTGAATGGTTGAATTGTCCCCCAACGAATTGTCCCACAGCGAGCTGGCCGTGGAGGGTTGTCGCACGCCATCCACGCATTTTGGAGGGGCAAAAGGTCAACCATCCCGTGCTTAGCTTCTCCCAAGAGGAGAGCCAGAGGACTAGAGTCAGGTCATGGAGCCGAAGGGCCACGGCTTCTTGGGAAGGAAGCCTGTTCCAGCGACCCATAAATCTCCACCATTCCCGTCTCTTGGATGAGTTTCTGGCTCAGTGTGTGCGGGCTGATCCCAGAAAACAGGGATAATTGAGCGGACTGTTGCTCCCTTAATGACAAGCAAGCAAGCAGTCATGTGAACACAGCCCAGGGAAAGAGCGCAGTCTTCCTCTGAAAGGTTCCCTCATTGAAAATAAGCCCGTTTAAATCCAAAGAAATGTATAGCTAGTTCCCGACGTACAACAGTTCATTTAGCGACCATTCGGAGTTACAAGGGCACCGAAAGAAGCGATTTATGACTTGTTTTCCCCCCATACTTACAAGCCTTGCAGCATCCCCACGGTCACGCGATTTACATTTGGGATGCTTGGCAACTGGTTCATATTTATGACGGTCACAGCGTCACCCCGGGTCACGTGATCCCCTTTTGCGCCCATCTGGCCAGCCGAGTCAATGGGGGGTGGGGTGGGGTGGGGGAAGAAAGCCAGATTCACTTAACGGCCGGGTGACTAACTTAACCCTGGCAGCGATTCGCTTAAACGACTGCGGCAAGAAAAGTCGTAAAACGGGGCAAGACTCCCTCAGCCGACTTCCCACTTAGCCTAAGAGAAAGGATCAGCTATACTGTAGGATAGCTACTCCAGTTTGGGGCAGTGGCTAAGGCAGGTGGTACGGATGCCCTGGACGGTTTCTGTCCAGCAAAGGGAAAGTGCTTTGAAAGCATCATGCAGACAGGACCTCAATCTTCCAATAATGGAAGATTGAAGGACGGTTTATGTATATGGAGAAGAGTTGCAGGATTTGGGTTTGGCTGGTCTGGTGAAAAGAGGCACTGGAGGGGGGCGGGGACATGATAGCAGTGTTCCAGTATTTGAGGTGCTGCCACCAAGAAGAAGAGGGGGTCGACTTATTTTACAAAGCACCGGAAGGCAAGACAAGAAACAACGGGTGGAAACTGATCAAGGAGAGAAACAACCTAGAACTAAGGAGAAACTTCCTAACATTGAGAACAATTAACCAGTGGAACGACCTGCCTCCAGAAGCGGTGAATGCTCCAACACTGGAGGTTTTTAACAGATTGGAGAACCATTTGTCTGAAACGGTATAGGGTCTCTTGCTTGAGCAGGGGGTTGGTCTAGAAGACCTCCAAGGCCCCTTCCAGCTCTATTCTGACACCAGGACAGCTTGTATGTTTAACGCAAGACTAGAATTCCCCAGCTCCTAGTGATTGTGTCCAGGGCCTTCAGGAATCCCATTTAAACACTTCCCCCCTGTAATTTTTTTTTTTTGCTCAGAAAAGGGTTACTTCCTTTTACTTAAACTTACTTAAATTTCCTTTAAGTTTAGCGGCTTAGGAAGATTTTTCAAAATTGCACTCAGTGGCACACAAGCGAAGATTTATATGTTTAAGATGCAAAATATCTGACTGGCATTTTGTTCGGGAGGGGGAGGATTAAAAAAAAAGACAAGCAGCTTTCTTGGTTTCCCCCACCCCCCACCTCGCCACCCCCAGGCTTCTCCACTGCTGTCTTAATTTATTTTCCTGACGTACCTCCAATGCCTTTTGCATCTGCTTTAATTTGTGCTAATTACCTCCTTTACTGGAAGTAACATTTGGAACGTCTTTCAAAAGCTGGAGAAGATCCGTATCTATGCTCAAGGATTAAAGTAGGTCACTTCTTGGTACCTTTCCTGGGCTGCCTCGTCAGTATTTGGAATCTATCAGAACCTCAAGAAAGTTGGACCTGTTGGACCATGGAAGAAAGCTAAAGAACGGGGAATTCTGGGAAGTCCACACATTGCTAGGGGTTGAGAAGTTGGAACCACCGTTCTGGCCAAGGGTTAAGCCACACCATTCTGCAGCTCCTCATTGGGTTCTCCAACACCAACAGTGCCCCCCAGCCACCATTAGAATTTTTGGAAGCTTCAACTCTTTTGGCTTCAAGATATAACAAAATTAATAATATCAAAAGAAGAGAATATTTGTAGCTCAGGGGTTGAACTCTGGGGTCCTTAGTGCGTTCTGAGCTTGGTTGTTCATTTACAGACATTTCATTACCCAACGAGGTAACATCATCAATAATAGAAGGGGGTAGGGTTCGCTCTCTGTTTATATTCAGTGGCTTGCCCTGTTGGCGTGGGTGGGAGCGGTCTCGCTGGTGCCTTGGTTAGGTTGTTGTGTATAATGAGACCTTGGTGCTCTCTGAGCTTGGTTGTTTTCTTGCAGACGTTTCATGACCCAACTAGGTAACATCATCAGGGTTGGAAGGGAGCGCTTTGTGGAGAGGAGGAGGAGGAGGAGATTAAGTGCGGATGATGTTACCTAGGTGGATAATGAAACACCTGCAAGAAAACAGCCAAACTCAGAGAGCAAGGACCACACAAAATCAATAGTAACACTACAGCTTGGTGTAAGGTAGGCGTCTCTCCTTCTCTCCTCTCTCAAGCTGCTGGAGCCCACAATTCAAGGACTGCTAAAACTGTTTCATGGATTCATAAACATGTGATACCCTGAATGTTCAAGTGACCTTCAGCTTCAGGAACAGCAGAAATGGAAGAAAAAGCAGCTGTGAGACAAATGCATTAAAAACAGACCAGCCTGACTCTTCTTCTGATTGGTCAACCTTTGTTCTTTCATGGTTTCTTGGAAGGGAGGGGAGCGTGGAAGCAGATCAAGGCATAGATCAACACCGACTCAATGTGCCAAACATTCACTCAAGACAACCAAGAAATTTGCATATATCCAGACCAGGCACTTGTATCCTGCCTGGGGCCTACCCTTGAAGACATTTTGGAAGTTGTTGTTCCAAAGATGGATGGATGATGGATGAAGAAGGTCTAGATGGTTAATGGAGCAAGTCAGTTGAGGCATATTGTAGAAGGGTCTGGAGCAGGGGTCTCCAAACTTGGCAACTTTAAGATCTGGGGACTTCAACTCCCAGAATTCTGGCTGAGGAGTTCTAGAAGCTGAAGTCCACAAGTCTTAAAGTCCATCACTTGTCCACAGGTGAGGCCCACAAGTCTTAAACTCCACAACTTTTCTACAAGTGAAGTCCGTATGTCTTAAAGTCCACAACCTATGGACTTCAACTCCCAGAATTCTGCGACAAATACAATTCCCCAAGGTATAGAGTAGTAGGTTCTTCCTGGATCTCAGCCTGGTTCCTTTAGGGCGCATAGCTGGCTGAGGAATTCTGGGAGTCAAAGTCCACAAGTTATGGACTTTAGGACTTGTGGACTTCAACTCCTAGCATTCTGGGAGTTGAAGTCCACAGGTCTTTAAAGTTGCCAAGTTTGGAACGCTGGCCTTGAGGAACACAAGCTAGGCATGTAGTCAAGAGCCCGTTTTGCAGAGGGCTCCGTGATCCTCCCATAAAAATGGCTTCTGAAGGACAGCGGTGACATTTCTTAGGAATGAACATTGCCTCTCCATGCATTTGCTGCGTCTCCCCCATCACACCTGCTCCACCTGGATATTTTATAAATAAACTCCTGTAATCCTGACTGAAAACAGCCGCCACAAACGGCAAGCTTTTCTCTTTCTCCAGTTTGTAAATGCATCGTTTGTCTGGCAGAAGAGGAGTAGAAAAATGGAGCCGGGGGTGGGCTGGTTTCCCCCCCACCCCCACCCCAGCCTCCTTCAAAATCCTGTATGCCTCTTCAGCCAAAATGCAAGGCTGTATTTAGAGCAATCAGATCCATGTCTTCCCCAACATCCGTTCCCTTTACAGAAATTCTCCCTCCTATTTCTTTTCTTTTCTTTTAAATCTCTCTCTTTTCTCCTTTCTCTTTTGCCTGCCCTTGGGCTGTGTGCGTCGTCCCTGTCTCAGTTTATGACCTCAGAGAGAGGAAGCAATGATCACAGAGGACACAGCAGGGAAAAAAAATCAACCAATGAATATCTCAAATGTGCCCAGGTTGCAGGAAAGCAAAGCAAAATAAAATAAATCTTGATTTGTACAGCTTTTCTCCCCACCACCACAACAATCCTGTGAGGTGGGTTGGAGAGAGAGAGAGAGAGAGAGAGAGAGAGAGAGAGAGAGAGAGAGAGAGAGAGAGAGAGAGAGAGAGAGAGAGAGAGAGAGAGAGAGAGAGAGAGAGAGAGAGAGAGAGAGAGAGAGAGACTGGCTCAAAGTCACTAAGGTGGCTTTCATACCTAAGGTGGAACTAGAGCTCTCCATCTCCTGGTGATTGGCCGAAAGTCACCTAGCTGGCATCCATGTGTAAGGCAGGACTAGAACTCACAATCTCCTGGTGATTGGCCCAAAGTCACCTAGCTGGTATCCATGTGTAAGGTGGGACTAGAACTCACTGTTTCCTGGTGATTAGCCCAAAGTCACCCAGCCAGCTTTCATACCTAAGGTGAAACTAGAACTCACCGTCTCCCAGTCTCCTGCCCAGCACTTTCACCATTACGACAAACTTTTTCATTCAAATAGGTGTGGCCCTCTTACAAGAGAAGCCCCAGGGCAGAGGACAGGACAGTGGCGAGGAAAACAACAACTTGGTTTTAAGATCTTTGGTGGAAGGTAAGGATTTAAATGCAAACAGGAAACACCGTTGTCAGCGGGGATGATCTAAAATAAGACACAGGCAGGTTGCACCCAAGCCTTGGGCTAAGATAACAAAAACTCTATAAAAATAACCGGCGCTGCGTTCTTGGTCCTTGCCTGGGTGGCAAAAGCTATATTAATTCTCCCGGGACTGGCAAAGTCAGGAGGATTGTGTGTCAAAGAGGAAATGGGAATTTAATCCTCAGTGAAGGGTGAGGGGAAATTGAGTTCCCGGAACAGATTTAGCTGAGCCAGGACATTGACCTCCCTGTTGCTCAGCCTGATTGATCTGCTGCCTCACTGTTTGTGAAGTGATGGGGCTGCCTGCTTAGGAGGAGGACTCTGGGGTCCTTGGTGCTCTCTGATCTTGGTGGTTTTTCTTGCAGACGTTTCATGACCCAACTAGGTAGCATCATCAGTGCTAGAAGGGAGCTGGGTTTTGTGGAGTGAAGAAAAAGAGAGGAGGAGGAGGAGGAGGAGGAGGAGGAGGAGGAGGAGGAGAATTGTGGGATCCTTAATGTTCTCTGAGCTTGGTGGTTTTTTTGCAGATGTTTCATTACCCAACTAGGTAGCATCATCAGTGCTAGAAGTGAGAGGGGTTTGTGGAGAGGAAGTGGAGGAGGACTGTGAGGTCCTTGTTGCTCTCTGAGCTTGGTTTTCTTGCAGATGTTTCATCATCCAAACTAGGAAACATCATCAGTGCTAGAAGGGAGTGGAGTTTGCTTTCATTCACACTTCTTCTTGTACTGATGATGTTACCTAGTTTGGTCATGAAATGTCTGCAAAAAACCTGCCACGCTCAGAGAGTACCAAGGACACCACAGCCCTCCTCCTCCTCCTCCTCCTCCTCCTCCTCCTCCTCCTGCTCCTCCTCTCCATAAAACCCATTCCCTCCTAGCACTGATGGTGTTACCTGGCTTGGATAATGAAATGTCTGAAAGAAAACTAAACAAGTTCAGAGAGTACCAAGGACACCACAGCCCTCCTCCTCCTCCTCCTCCTCCTCCTCCTCCTCCTCCTCCTCCTCCTCCTCCTCCTCCTTTCCATAAAACCCATTCCCTCCTAGCACTGATGGTGTTACCTGGCTTGGATAAGGAAATGTCTGCAAGAAAACTAAGCAAGCTCAGAGAGTTCCAAGGACCCTTCATTTCAACCCGGAGCTACAAATATTCTCCTTTATTGGCACCGAGACCTCCTCGGCTTGAGAACTGGAGGTGACGGAGTGTGTGTGTGGGGGGAAGCAATGAAAAGTTTTCTTCTGGTTCCCTGAAAATCTGCCACTCAAGCCCATCTCAAGTGCCCCCTTGGAGGCCATCCTAGTCAAGTAAACGTCTTTTACTCAATTGGGTGTAATCTGTCCAGATTTGGGCTGCCTGGCTCTAAGGCTACGTCTGAGCATTCCTGCCTCCTTCTGCTGCTTTTTGGTGACCCAGCGATGGGCAGAGCTGTCAACCTCCTCTTTTCACCTGCTTTTCCTAAATTTCTAGGAATGTAAATCCCGAAAAACCCTCTGAAGCGGGAGGAGGAGGAAACGTACACAGAAGCCTTGGTGAGTTTTGTTTACACACAGAGGCCTGCTTCTGAGTTGTTCCTGGCCCAGGGGCAACGGAAAGCACATGCCTTGTCCATGTGCTGATTACCAAGTCTCGTTCTGCAGCGCTGTGGGTCTGTCCATGCGTGTTTGTGTCACGGAAGGGACCTGCATTTCCCCTCTCTGCTCCATGTGTCGGGGGGATGAAGCGTGCGCATTCCTCAGCTTATGACAAGAGGCGGCCGGGATTTTATCCATGCCTGCTTAGAGGGATTTATGTTTGACTCTCTCGCTGCTGATTCAACCCCATGACAGCTTGTCCAGTGCGCTTGGGAAGATCCCCCGGGGCTGAGTGTTCACAGAGAGGCAAGCCAGGCGCATGGCAAGTAGCCACCGAGAGCAGAAGAGTCCTCTCCGAGCATAATTAGCTGCTCCGATTAAGAGTTTCCTTCTTCAGGAAGGGCGAAAAGGACCCCTGTATGGGGTTAGCCGGGGATCAGGGCAGCTGAGTGGGAAGGAAACTTCTCTAAGCAGAAATGGTGTGTGTGTGTGTGTGTGTGTGTGTGTGTGTGTGAAAAGGTGAATCGGGTTAATTAATCGGGTGATTAGAAAAATCAGTGGATTTTCAATCCGTGGATTGAAATAGCTTAATTAATCGGTGGAAAGACTTGCCTCCAGAAGTTATGTGGATGCTCCAACACTGGAGGACTTGAATGGTATATGGGGCTTCCTGCCTGAGCAGGGGGCTGGACTAGAAGACCTCCAAGGTCCCTTCCAACTCTGTAGGTAGAAGAGGATGTCCCAAAGGGGCTTTTTTTTTTTACAAAAGGCAACTGGACTTCCTTGGTTTTTTTCTCTGAAAACGCTTCTCATTCAAGAAGTTTCTTCAGCCAAGCTTCTTGGATGAGAAGCAAAAAGATTTCAAAGAAAAACAACAACAAGAAAGTCCAGTTGTTTCTTCCCCAAAAAAATGCACCTTTGGGACAGCCATAGCCTGGATGATTGAGAAACTGCACAGACATATAGAAGAGGATGCCACACCATGGAAAGGATGAGATACATCAGTCCAGGGACTTAGTTCTGGAATGTTCCTAGTCTAAAACCCCAACCAGTTTTATGTAAGTCGAAGCAGGGATTGCATGAAGACCAAGCTAAAAGGTAGTGCTTATTATCCCCTAGTCAATCAAACCTATCACTCAAAAATAATCATCTAAACAAGACTGCATCCAATCATGGCAAAAGCACACAGACTGGAGAAGTTGAGATATTGGATTAAACCAGGTTTGCTTCAATTTCTGGCTTAGTGCAACCAGGAAGCCTATCTTCCTATTTTGGAGAAGGAAGCAAAATTGTAATAAGGTGACAAAAGGTAAACAATGATTGTGGGGTATATTACCAAGGGTTAGGGATGTCCTTAGAAGACACAACCAAGCCAGTTGTCAGCCACAGCCCGTGTATGCAAAGCCCCATCTTTGTTTACTACATATATACACGTGTTGCAATCGAACAATGGGAACCTCCATCTTGAATTTTTTTTTAAATTAATCTCTACAGATTAATTTCTCTCTGGCAAAATAAAACCTGCAGTTCTGGCCTTCTGAACCACACTAAATTTGAGGACCTGGAGGTTACTTGATGGAGTGTGAGAAAAGTGAAGAAATGGTAGTGCTGAATAGTGCTAAAATTCACGAGAAGTCTTTTATTTGTAGGAAAAGCAGGCCGCTTCAGCAAAAAGACATCCTGTTTGAAAGGAATCCCCATTTCTGAAGCACACATATTCGTCCTGTTGATCCGAAAATCAGTTTCCTGTTGTTACAGGTGCAAACCACAATGGTTTTGTGTGCTAAGCTGTGCTTCGGTTCTATAGATTTTTATCTCTGAGGTTTTATGATCTTGGGGGGAAAAAACAAAACAGGTAGAAACGGATTCCTCCCCATCCCTGTTATAAAAAAATATTGACTGGAAGGCAGCCAGAAGGAAGAAAGGTATGAAAGACAATGTCCACCAGGCACCAAAGCACCTGAAGGCAGGATGAGAAGCGATGGGTGGAAAATAATCAAGCAGAGAACCAAGCTAGAAATGAAGGAGGAATTTCCTGACAGTGAGAACAATCAACCAGTGGAACGACTTGCCTCCAGAGGTTGTGGGTGCTCCATCACCGGAAGCTGTCAAGAAGAGGCTAGACAGCCATTTGTACAGAGGAGGCAGGATATTGGGTTCCCACAAGATGGCATTGTTTGATGGAAGACACCTGGAGCGTGCCCTCCCAGCTTGACCCGGAGGGGCAAGCCGAAACGGTGGGAAGACAGGCAGTCCCACAAATAGCCCTATTTTTAGTAAATGTGCTCCAGTTGGCAAGCTAAGCCAAAAAAAAAGGATGTCTAGATTCCCCCAATGGGCTCCACCACCAATTACTCAACTTTGTTTCACCTTGACCTAATGTATTTTGTGAACGTAAGCAACGGGTCCCACTAGAATTTAAAGCACTTGCTGTGGTCTCAGTTAGATGGCCAGCAGAAACAATTTCGGTTAACCTCTGCACAAAAAAAGCAGCATCTGGGTTATTTACGTGCAAAAATAGGAGGAGGTTTTTTTTTAAATCCATTTGTTCATTTGTAATAGCAATATCTATTATACTACGTTATATTCCTACTTTAGGAGCTTAGCTGCTCCTAATGGGCATTATCCATTCAAACCAGAAGCTTTGTAGCTGAGCTGTTCCTATGCTCTTTCATTCTCTTTTAAATTTTCCCATTCCCCCCATTGCAATTTCTAGGGAATCCGTTTGCCTCCTTCCTCTTTCCCTTTTCTCCTCTTTTCCCTTCCTTCCTTCCTTCCTTCCTTCCTTCCTTCCTTCCTTCCTCCCTCCCTCCCCTCCCTCCCTCTATTCCTTCCTTCCTTCCCTCTATTCCTTCCCTCCCTCCCTCCCTCCCTCCCTCCCTCCCTCCCTCCCTCCTTCCTTCCTTCCTTCCCTCTATTCCTTCCTTCCTTCTCTCCCTCCTTCCTTCATTCCTTCCTTTCCTTCCTCTCTCTATTCCTTCCTTCCTTCCCTCCCTCCCTCCTTCCTTCCCTCCCTCCTTCCTTCCCTTCCCTTATGCCAGAACTTAAAATCCCTAATGTTCCAGCCATTATTACCAAGGTCTAAAATAGCCTTGCAATCACAAACTTGCTAATGCTATGGTGTTTGATTTTAATTGCTCTACAAGTCACTTTTCGGAGTGAAAAGCGACAGGGTAAATAAAGAACTAGATCCAGTGAGACTCGATTTTGATGGGTGGGTGTGTTTGCATCAGCTGTGAATTTCAAAACGATCAGCTAGACTTTGCCCAGCCAAGTTGTGCAAACACAACTGTGAGATTAGTTTACCGACTCCTGCTCAGGCAGATCCGGAAATTTGGATTGAGTAAACACGCAGTTCAAAGACAGCTATAAAATGGAAGCTTATAGCTCATTAAACCAGCCTTTAAGAGACTAGAAACCTCTTTATGGGGCGTGTAGAAATTTAATAACTCTAGAAGATAAATATAGATTTTTTTTAATAGGCAAAGAACAAAAGGAAAAGCATGCCAGTCTAAAGAGGTAAAAATCAATCTTTTTGACCTAGTTTTCCAGAAAAGTCTTCCCACTTTACTGCCCATCACATCTGTATTTGCGTGCAGACAACAGTCTTCTTCACTTGGAAGTCCTCCAGATGTGTTGGACACAATTCCCCTAACTCTGACCCAAGGGAACGATAGGATTTGCCATCCGGCCCATCCGGTGCCAAAGCTGGTGAACACACCGGGGCCCTTACTCCCAACTCTCCTCCAATCGGATGGATTCAGACGCTGCCATCCAGAATAGCTGCTTGAGTGACAGACTTGTCTCTCCCGCACGTCCATTTTCTTTCCTTTTTTCCCTTTTTTTTTAAAAAAAATAATAAAAGTAAAGAGGAAGGTGGGGCTGGGAAGCCAGAAGGGAGGGCTCAGGGGGCGGAGTAAACTTGTCACGCGTGGAGAGTCGAGGTTAGACCAACTTAAGAGGGCTGGGGCTCCGAAGGACGGCCCTCCGCGGCGGGAGGGGAGTCTTTCTCCCGGATCAGCCCCGTCGGCACGTCGGCTCCGCAAACGCCCATCGACGGCAGTCGCTGTCCGAGCGCCGTGGTGCTGAAACGAGCGCGCCAGCCCGCGATTCTGTGAGAATCGGACCGGGGGCGCGCTGCTTCGGAGCTGTCCGCGGACACCAGGTGCTGAACTTTCGCTTGGACTCGGGTCTACTCTTCCCCTCCTGAGCCTCAATGGGAAACAACAAGGGGACGCTTCCTCCACAAGAGACAAGATGCTGATCTAAACCCGAGTCGGCAGCTGAGCTTTAAGAAGCCAGCCTACTCCACGACCCAGCTGAGCTTCTTCGGGCCATCTCCAGGGACTGCTAACTCCGCTAACTCCACTCCTGTGTCTGCTGCCGCTGCTCTTCATTCTGCCTAACTATGGCTTTCATGGTGAAGTCTATGGTCGGTGGCCAACTGAAGAATCTCACTGGCGGGTTGGGAGGAGAAGACAAAGGAGAAGGGGACAAATCCCCAGCAGAAGCCCAAGGAATGACCAGGGAAGAACATGAAGAGTATCAGAAGCAGCTGCTGGAAGAAAAGTAAGTGTCTGATATTGCATGAGACGGTGTATAAATGTAATTAATAAATAAATACTGGAAGGGAGACCTCTTTCCCTACCTCTTCCTTCGTCTTTGCTTTTCAACATGTCTTATGATAAATACAGTCCTTGTGGTGTGTCATCAGGCTAGACTTTCCCAGCTTGCTGCTGTTCAGGTGTTCTGATTTACAATGGCGTCATAGGCTGGCTGAGAATGATGACATCATAGTTCAGAACACCTGACAGGCCATCCCGATGTAGTTTAGCAATCCAGGTCATCAGGAGACTCTCTGGAGGAATGTAGCCATGTTATATACCTGAGACAGAAATGGGGGCCTGCTTGAAAAAAACCTTGATGAACTTGAGTCAAGTTTCTCCATTAATTTTTGCCCTCACTGCCGATACCTCCAGATACTCACTTGCTGTGTAGTCTTCTTGAAGTTCAATTCATCTTCTTGAAGTTCCAAAAATAATCTGGTAACAGATTTTCGCCTTTTGCAACTAAGAGTACAGCCTGTATTAACAATAGTAATGTCAAAAACATCAATTGCTCAGAAATGTATCTTGCACGTTGAGGAACAATAATAGTGCCGCAAAATATCAACTGCTCAAAGCTGTACTTTGCTGATGATGGAGGATAAAAACTGGATTCCAATACATCTCATGAGGAACAGTCTAGAAAAGTTTAGCAGTTGGTTGACAAGTACACGGTAGCCTGAGCATTATTAGATAAGAGTCCACTTCATTAATTGAACTAGACATGTCTTGTTACTGTTCGTCTTCTGAATGCCTCCTCCACAGGCCTATGCTTGAGTGCCTCTCTGGAAGATTAATAGGAAGGAGCCGGAGGACCACAACCCTTCACTCCTTTTTAATCAGAATAATCAAATAAGATGTGATGATTTCGATTTACTTAATACGAATGATAGTTCATTGTATAACAGCTCCGATCATTCAGCCCTCCATCAGGTGGTTGAGGTACATGACATTTATCGTTTAAACGAACATGGCAGGAAAGGAAGCAACTGCTCAGTCTGAACATAGATAGGGCTGTTGGCTCAAGTCTAACATGACTTATTGGTTTAGAGTGACTGAATCAATGGGAAGACAAGTACATGCACACAGAGTGAAGATTTCTCCCCTGTGATGTCCTAGGCTGAATAAAATCTTGAACTTGTTCATCCAATCAGAAATACATTCTGAGATCCATACCTTCAAAGCTAAATAAAATAAGTAGGAATTCCGGGGAAAAAAAGAGAAGCTATTTGGAAGCTCCAGATCAGGATGTTTTTAGATGGATTCTGGCAAAACGTTGGAAGGGGCTGAGCTTACACCATAAAAATAGAGCAAATTTGTGAGCTAAATTAAAAATAGCTCTCAGGAATATCTGCGCAGAAATAAATCCTTTGCTCTAAGCAGTTTTTATGCAAAGTTTGACCTCAAACCCTTCGCTCTCTAAATGCAAATGCAGGAATTCAAGGCTGTAGAACGCAGATTGTAGAAGCTGATCTTTCATTTAAGCGGTGACTGAATTAACGGGATCCTGCACCTGTTTCAGTTTTTCCTAATATGCAGAGGAGGAAACTCAGAAAGGGAACCAGGATATTCCATTTGTTACAGAGAGCAGGGAATGTCAGTAATGTATTTTCATGAAACCCTAATCTTTTAATCCTCTTTTGCTTTCAAGAGATGGGATTGTTTTCCCAGGAAGAGAAAAAAAAAACCCCACTATGTCTCATTACAGATGTATTTATATTCTGAATTATTTCTAATTTGGGGAAGAAGGAATAGACACATTATTTAAAGCTGCTTTTAGTACATAATACATTGTTCTTCTTTGGAATTACTCACTTTCTGCACTCAGCGCTCAGAGTTTTATAATACCTTAGCTACTCACTCTCACACCCCATCCCTCCCAAGCTTGATCATGAGTAAGCACCTCTGCCTGACTTTTATTATCTTTGCAGAAAGCACGGAGGAGCTACAGTCTGTATCAAAAAGATAGTCACTTAAAGCTTAAAGGTAGATTAAGGATTTGGGATAGATTTCCACCTGATTTTTATTATTATTATTATGACACTGTGTTGCAGAGAGGAGCACCGGTTCCTGAAGAGTTTTGCATAGAAATAATTTTGATAACAACTTTTCCAGACAAATAGAAGAACATCAGTGGCATGGGGAGTAAGCTCAGAAACATAAATGATGGAATTGCTTAGAGATGGCCCTTAATCTTAGCTTTTTAGCTGAAGAACTAAGGCAGCCAAAATCCTATTTCTTATCTTTGACCTATAAAAAGAATTTAATTTAATAGACCAGTTCCTGGTTTACCTGACGGTACTTAATTTTCCTCGCCCCCGAAATCTGTAAAGGCTGTCCTAACCCTCACGCTCATTTAAACTCCATCACAGAATTGTAGAATTACACCACTGAAAGGTAAATTCATCTTGCCGGACGCAAAAACTGCAAAATTGCCTCAACTTTGAAAGGCGGTGTGAGAGCTAGATCCAACAAGATTAGGAACAATCAGCTTAGACTAAACTAATCCGTTACAGTCACGAGACCCATGTATCAATGGCTCCGTGCACCGAGAACTCTTTCGTAGACCTACAAAAACAGGGGAAAAAAGAGCAGAAGAATTAAGCCTAGTTATATGACATTATAAGTAGAGTTTGGGTTTTGCACATAGTAGTGGCTGGAATTTTTTTTTCCCCTTAGTAGTTTTCTCAATTTTTGCAACCTGCATACCAAGTGTCCTCAGCTTACAGCCTCAAATGAGCCCGACGTTTCTGTTTCTAAGCGAGGCATTCGTTCGGTGAATTTTGCCACATCTTACGTCCTTTCTTGCCACGGTTTGCTAAACGAATCACTGCAGCTGTTAAGAGGGTCACACGGCTGTTCGGCTTCCCCACTGATTTGGCTGGTCAGAAGGTTCACAGAAGGGGATTCATGTGATCCCCCCGGCAGGCTGCGACTGTCATAAATACGAGTCAGTTGCCCAGCGTCCGGATTGCTATCGCAGGACCCTGAAGATAGTGCGACAGTCGTAATTGGGAAAATTTTAATTTATTGCACAGATGACTTTAATTTTAATTTTATCTTAATTTCTGTACTTACTATACGTTATTGTTGTTAGCCGCCCTGAGTCCTTCGGGAGATAGGGCGGGATATAAGTCCCATTAATAAATAAATAAAATAAATAAAAACAGTCATAAGTCACCTTTTTTCAGTGACGTTGTAACTTTGAACGGTCGCTAAACGAAGCCCAGGACTACCTGCACTTATCAGAGGGTGGGTGTCCTTGATTCACCACCTGGGATGCATTTAGTTGTAGTCCTGGCTGGAGGAAGCCTGACAGATGGCTCTCCAGCCTCTGCTTAAATACCCAGCATTTAAGGACTCCGTATTTCTTTTGTCAGTCCTGCAGTCTAACAGCTTGTGTCCCCAGCAGCTTTTGTTTAAATTTTTCCAGGACGGAGAATTAATTGAGCCACAGGACTTGGAATAAGAGTTACTTAGTTATACCGCTGAAAGGAGATATAATGGAGCCAATTAAGATGACTCTGACGTTGGGGCAAGGAGAGAATATAAGAAATTAAAGTTTTTTCTCCCCCTGTCTTATACACCACTGGAGAACAAGAATAGTATCCTAACTCCCGATCCTGGATGGCTGTGTTCACCTAACAGGATAATTTTGTGTACTAAATGAAGCCATTTTCAGGATAATATTTGCCTAGCAAATTCATCACCTTAACTGTGGGGGTAAAGGCAGACACCCACTCAGTTAATCAAGGTCATGAAGTTGTACGGTATGACTGCAACCATTGGATTTTTTAGCCTTGAGAAAGTTGTGTGAACCAAGCCTTTTTTTTTCCTAACCGCTTGGATCAAACCCATCTTAGTCCAAGCAGATTAAGGGAAGTTACAAGGATTCATTCAGATATTCTAGGATACCAACGACTAACCCTGGGTTATTCTAGGATGGCAAAAAATAAAAAACCCAGGAATTTGGGAAACCTTTTTCACTAAGTTTATTAAAATTTCACTTAAGGTTTCACATCTACTAAAGTCTTGCCTCTTTATTTCTTCATGGTTCCGTTCTACAAACTTGGGACTTTGCTCTCCATTTCTATGAAGGTTTGTTAGGGATGTGATCGTTGTACCATGTAAAAGCCCGGAGTGATGAATGAACCTCATGTGAGGTTAGATTTTCTGGATTACATAATACACAAACTGGGATTCCGTCCTGTGCATTGATAATAAGAACTGATCCTTACAATATCAGCCGAGTGGAGATTATGTAAAAATGATAGCAGTAAGCTCTTTTACAAGCAAGGTTGGATCATACCCACGTGCACGCACATTTTGACATATGTATGCAATGTGCAACACACCCATTTTCCTCCAACAATTATTGGATATAGGTAGAGAAAGAGCAGAGGCAATTATTTCACAGTAACCAAGCCAGGTTTTGTTGCTTAATTAATGTGACTTGGTCCGTATCTTTTGATTAACTTCGCACTGGCCTGGATAACCGTCTCCTTTGGGAAATTTTCTGTCTTTCTGTTCCCATGTTGTCATCCTCTGGCAATTTCGGCTTAGCTTGCCAACTGGAGCACATTTACTAATAATAGGGCCAACCTATTTGTGGGACTGCCTGTCGCCCCATCGTTTTGGCTTGCCCCTCCAGATCAAGCAGGGAGGGCACGCTCCAGGTGTCTTCCATTAAGCAATGCCATCGCATTGGAACCCAAATCCTGCCTCCTCTGGTCCAACTGTCCAGGCAGCAGGATGGCTCTGACCCTATTAGTCTCCCATAAGGCTTTAGAGACCATAGAACAGAGCAGAATAACAGAGTTTGAAGAGACCTCAGAGGTCATCTAGTCCAACCTTCTGCTCAGGCAGGAAAACGTATACCATTTCAGACAAATGGCTGTCTAGTCTCTTCTTCAAAGCCTCCAGTGATGGGGCACCCACAACGTCTGAAGGCAAGCCGTTCCACTGATTAATTGTTCTGCCTGTCTCAGTCGTTCTAATTTCTCCTTATTTCTAGGTTGAATCTCTCCTTGATCATTTTCCATCCATTAGTTCTTGTCTGGCCTCATGGTGCTTTGGAGAAGAGCTTGACTGCCTCTTCATTGTGGCAGCCCCTGAGATATTGGAAGACTGCTCTCATGTCATTCCTAGTCTTTCTTTGAATTAAACTAGACATAGTCAATTCCTGCAACCGTCCTTCATATATTTTCGCCTCCAGTCTCCTAATCATCTTTGTTGCTCTTCTCTGCACTCTTTCTAGAATCTCCATATCTTTTTTATATCATGGTGGCCAAAACTTGATGCAGTATTCCAAGTGTGGCCTTACTGTTTAGACCTGACGGTTCCTCCCGGCTTTGAGGCGATGTGTTTAGGTGAGGTTAATATGCCAGTTAATAGGCTGAGGTTATTCTTCAGCTGAATCCTGTTGATGGCCTTGGCTATTGGGGTCTATGAAGCTTGTCTCGTAGTGTTAACCCTTCTAGGCTGCCTAGAGTCAGTTTGGACAGATGAGCAGACCTATTCATGGTTGAAATCAATTTCTTTCTCCTTATGACTTTGGCAGGATGGAGCGTGATGCCCAGTTTGCCCAGAAGAAGGCTGAACGTGCTACACTGCGGACTCACTTCCGAGACAAATACAAGCTGCCCAAGGTATGGAGTGGGGCCTTCATAGAACTCAGTCTGGTTTCTTTAGGGAATTTCTCTGCCTCAGGGGCCTCCAACCTTGGGAATGTTAAGGCTTGTTGCCTTCAACTCCCAGAATTGGGAGAAATTCTAGAAACCGAAGTCCACAAGTCTTAAAGTTCCGAAGGTTGGAGATCCCTGCTCTACACAACTCTATTCTAGTGAAGCTTCACAATCAAAGTGAAGAAAGCTACTTTATGCTACAGGAGAATAGATTTCCAGCAGGTAAACAGAGTTCATCATTCCCTCCCCTCATCCTGCTCCCTCCCTCCCCATCTTTTAGTTAGGGTTGGATATTTGGGATTGCTATAGCATTTATACTGTCTGCAGATTTTGTATAGTTTTATATTTTTAATATTGTAAGCCGCCCAGAGTTACCCCATGGTAAGATGGGCAGCCAATTAATAATAATAATAATAATAATAATAATAATAATAATAATAATAATAATAATAATAACAACAACAACAACAACAACAACAACAACAACAACTGGAAAAGATAACAAAATACAAAGACCTACAAATAGAAATAGAAAGACTGTGGCAAAGGCAAGCAAGGGTAGTACCAATAGTAATAGGCGCCTTGGGTGCAATCCCAAAACAACTGGAGCACCACTTGAACACCATCATCGGCACTGACAAATTCGCCATCAGTCAATTGCAAAAGGCGGCCGTACTAGGAACTGCTTCCATCCTGCGACGATATCTGTAATACCATCAAACATCCACATCTGCCTATCCCAGGTCCTTGTTAAGGACTCGATAGGTAGACAAAAATGCCAAATCTAGTCTGAACATCTGGCTGACTGTGCGATGATCAATAATAACAATAATAATGCCCAAAATTGTTTATAGAGAACACTGACTCCAAGTTAGACCCTGCAGAAACTTCCAATTAATGCCATCCCCATCTTTTTTGTTTAAAGTTTAGACCAGTTTTTCAACCTTGGCAATTTTAAGATGTGTGGACTTCAACTCCCAGAATTTTCCAGCCATCCGGTCACCCTAAACGAATGACTTTAAGTCAAGTATTGGGACTGATTCAAAGACACTTGATTCTATTCAATAATTTGAACTGAAGGACTAATTCAGCCCAACTGCTATTGAATCAAATCATCAACCTGGCGCATTCATGGATCTCCTTTTAGAAGTTTCCCACCATTACACTTCCTTCTCTGGTTTCTTTTGATTTAATTCTGCTGGGACCCTTCAGGGGCATTTTTGCTGCTTGACTTTGATTTGGATATTAGGTGGTTTTAATTTACGCTGCAGAACACCAGAAGAAAGTCATGTTGCATGGTTTTAATTTGTC
The DNA here is from genome assembly GCF_964194415.1 of Vipera berus. Taxonomy (NCBI): domain Eukaryota; kingdom Metazoa; phylum Chordata; class Lepidosauria; order Squamata; family Viperidae; genus Vipera; species Vipera berus. Next base: position 29,219 of record NW_027673613.1, read on the forward strand.
CCACAGAGCACCAAAAACGTCCTTCTTAAGTACTCTGCAAATATTGGAAATAAGTAAACAGAAATAAACACAACTTCCCAGTTCCCCAAAGCAAGTTGAAGTGGGCGTCCTCTACTGTCAGTTGAAGACAGAAAGAGGACAAGATCTTTACGAATCCCTACGCCTTACGAAGACGTCAACCAGCCAGCCACTTGCAAGAGGAATACCTTTTTTTTTTACAAAGACAGCAGCACAAGTCTCTGCAAGGGGACAAGAGGGTGGGTGCACCAACACCCATCAACACCCTGTCCCTTGGAAAACTGTAGGTCTTGGACGTGGTCCGAAGCCTCCAAAGAGATAAGAGCTTTATTGTGTAGAGATAGCTCGATGCCCCTGAACCAATAGCGTCTATTCAATAGGTTGGGTGTTGCTTGGGAATTCTGGGAAAAACACTAGGGAAATGTTTCTCCAACTTGGCCATTTGAAGACCGGTGGACTTCAACTCCCAGAAGTCCCCAGTCATTTAAGGTCATAGAGTTACCAAGTTTGAGAAACACAGTCTTGAGAACGTCTATGGAGATTCTCAGTCATCCAGGTCATAGCTGTCTCAAAAGTGTGTTTTTTTAAAAATTTAAAATAAAAGGCAAGTGGATTGTTTTTTTGAGGAGGAAGAAGAATAAGAATGTTGGGACTGGATGTTGGGGAGATGGAAGGATGGATATCCTTCCATCTCCCCACCATCCAGCCCCAACTGATGCAGCTTCTTGGATAAGAAGCGAAACGTATCCTAGGGAATCCTTCCGGCTGAACTGACCTGGTGATTTCTTCCAGTTCAAACCAGTTACATTTCTGAGGCTGCCCAATGAGTGAGAAACAGAAGTTGAGCATAGTTGGGCCATCCAGAGATTAGCCGTGAGCTACAACGTATTCAATTGTCTCCGCTGGAATCCTTTCTAGTTGAATCCGAGACCCAATATTCTGCCCGTTTGCAGACTTTTTAAGGCCAGGCATAATTAGGACAAACCAATTATGTTCAGAATTCTCTTCCTAACTGGTCCTCTTCAAATCGATGAAGCTTATGATGAATGCAGTTTGGTTCCACTCTACTTGTTTCCACTGGGATGTGGCTAACAGTATTTATTGGGTTTTTGCCCCAAGGCCGAAATCTGACAAAATGCCCTATTTTTATACCTGGCATTTAGTCATTCATCTGCAACCCTACATCTGACATTTGCAAGCATATCTTACATCATTTTCTAGGATGGCAGCAAGCTTAACCAGATCCTGGAAGTGTCCCACGTCCAAATTTGCCCAGGGGCACTAAGCCATAGAGAAGATGAAGCCTAACCAACTTGGCTGGTTGCGTGAATGCTGTCATTAAAACTTTAGCCCACTTGGTTAGCACGGCTGCGTGAATGCAGCTAATATGATTATCAATAGACCATCCAGATCCCAAAATCTGAATAATCTGAATAAGAAGAGACTGGATCGCCACCTGTCTGAAATGGTAGATAGGCTCTCCTCCTGAAGCAGGAAGTTGGACTAGAACAGATGTCCCCAAACCTTTGGGCACCGGGGACCGGTTCCGTGGAGAGAGGTTTTTCCACGAACCAGAGGGGGCGTGGTTTTATGTGCTGCCTGCATCCCACAGATGGGGCTTTGCTTGTTTGTGTGGACCAGGTATGGGTGATGGTTGCAGCATCCCGGGATCAGCTGATTGCCACTTGCAACGTTCCCAGTCAGCTGCTGACAAGCAAAGTCAACGAGGGGATCTGGATTCACTTCATGACCACGGTGATCTGCTTAATGATCCTGGCAGAAAAGGTCATCAGGCGTGACTCACATAGTGACAGACGTTTTTCGTCTCTGTTATGGCCCTAAGTCAAGACCTACCAGTATTGCCTCTTGTTTGCCGCCACTGAAATCAATGGGATATGTCCCAAAGGTTCTTTTTCAGGAGGCAACTGGACTTCCTTTGCTCTTCTTTGGAGACGTTTCGCTTCTCCTCCAAGAAGCTTCTTCAGCTCTGACTGGATGGTGGGGAGAAGAAGCGAAACGTCTTCAAAGAAGAACAAGAAAGCCCAGTTGCCTCCTGAAAAAGCACCTTTGGGACAACCAGGACCTGGATGAGGAAGAATCTCCACAGTCAATGGGATTTGCTTCTCTTAAGTCAAACCAATCGATTAACCTTCTTCTCTTTAGAATGAAACTGATGACAGCCAGATCCAACTAGCCGGGGGTGATGTGGAACTGCCTAAGGAGCTGGCCAAGATGATAGAGCAAGACAATGAGGAGGAAGAGGAAAAGGACTCTGTAATCGGACAGCTGACCAACATCCAGAACATAGACCTAGATTCCTTGAAGGACAAAGCCCAAGCCACCATAGATGATCTGAAGCAGTCTGCTGAGAAATGCACCATCATGTGACTCCATGTGCCTCTTGACCGGCACCAGATCCCAGTGGTCAATTTGGGACCCGTGTGAGTGGAGTGGGGTGGGGTGTCTGTGAGAGTGCAAGCCTGACCCTAGTTGATGAGAAGGACCCAACAGACACCCGATGAGTTTGTCTTCCTTGTTTGTGTGTGTGTGAGCTGAGTATTTTTTTTGAAGCCCAAGTCCCCTCTCTTGTAAGGTATCTTCCTTCTTCTGGCCCTCTTCAGTGGACATGAGATGTGCATACCTGTCTCAGGTTAGAATCATCAATTGTTTGACACAAGCACCCCTTCCCTCACCATGATCCACCTTGAAGTTCTACCTCTCTTCAACCTTCTCCCTTTCCTGATATATCTAGACAAACTATCTTCCATCCACCGCTTGGTGGAGAAGGATAAGAGCCATTTACTATCCCAGGAGTCATCCTGGCTGTGTAGTGAAATGAACGTGCATCACACAAACACACACACATGCACACCTACACACAACCCTCTTTACAGAAACACAATTTGAAGAGGGGACTTCTTGTAGAAAAAATGCAAAGGGTATCGTTGCCAAGAGAAGTTCCGAGCCTTGTCAAATTAGGTGGTTCGGCCACTTGTATGTCTTCCAGTTCAAGGCTTGGGGGCAAGAGGAGACTTCCCCCTCCACCTCTGCCCTAGTTTCCTACTATTAAACAGAACTTCCAGAACCTCAGAAAGCCCAAAGGCATCATCCCCATATTACAGGTCGAGAAAGCACAGCGTGGCCCCTCGTTCTATCCCCGAAGCCATACAAGGATGAAAGTCTCTCTGGTTGGTGCTTAATCAACCATAATCCCGTAGGCGTTTTGTGCTCTGTTTCAATGTCTAACAATACATCCTGGGACCTCTCACTGTCATGTTTTGAACAAGTAGCGGGAAGGGTATAATTACCTGTGTAACAAACGTGGCAATCTTTATGTTGTAATGTGACTATGCAGTATTCTTTCACCCTCGACCTTCAATGCTCCCCTTCTTTTTTTTTCCATGGTACTGTTCAATTTGGTGGAATAAAGACCAAGCTTCTATGCATTCCTTTGTCCTGTTATTCTCTTTCAGAAAAGATCAACCGTGTTGCGTATCTGGTGTCTAAACACAGGCTGTTTCTTCTCTTAGTGGCAGGGCACTACACTTGATTCCTCACTATTGACTGATGAAATTACGGTGGAATCCTATAGGCAGAAAATCTTCCCTCTGTCTCCATGTCATCAAGTGTCAGGCAGGCACAACCAGACCGTAGGTTTAGAGTTCAAACTACCTACTTTATTGTTTTCTGCCTATAATACAGGAATCTCCCCAGACTGGCAGCTTTTGCCTGGGAAAGATCAGCTAAGGCTCCAAGACGTTCAAGGTCGGGTCAGACCTTGCCTCTTGTGTTTATGGAATGAGTCCAGACTAATTCCCTACTTGACCCCTTCTCCCAACTGGGATGGCTGCTCTCCAACATCAAGTTATTGGCTATATACACCTTGCAGTAAAGAACATTGTCTTGCCCCTGAAGATCCTAGCAGAGCATAATGGGAGATATTGTGGAAAGTTTTGATATCTAGACTTCGACTCTGCATCATGAGCTTCTTGAATCTTCTCAAGCTACGCAGGGTCCAAAAATCTGGCTTCTTGCTCTTCCTCGGTGCTAACGAGTTGGTTGCCAACAGATGCTCATTTCACTGTCCTCTGAGAATGCCTTTCTTGCTTAGTGCACTAAACATAGAAATCAAATCCAGATGATGTCCTGAAAGCAACGATTAAGTTGATGGAAGGTTTATAAAACAGCTGCAAGCCTTCCCATGCAAGATGATTAATAACCCAAAGGGGAAAAGATGAAAGTCGAGTGGAAAAAAACCAAGGGGATGTGTAAAATCAGGCCTATATTGGCTTATTATAGAGAGCCAGCTTGCGGTAGTGGTGAAGGCACCAGGCTACAAACTGGGAGACCGTGAGTTCTAGTCCTGCCTTAGGCACTAAGTCAGCTGGGCCAGTCACTCTTTCTCAGCCCCAAAAAGGAGGCAAGGCCAAACCTAAAAAAAAAAATCCACAAAGTCAAACTCAATTGAACAGAAGAAAAAAAACACCCCAGGTTATAGTCTTAGATGCATCTCAAAGTTAGCAGATTCCCCAGATGAAAATAATCTAAACATTAGCAGCTGTCTTTGATATTCCCAAAGATTGGGGAAAATCTGTTTTTTTTTCTACTTTTCCTAGCAAGGACTGGAAAAATCCTTGACCCACCCCAGCACCCTTAAACACTCCTGTTTGCAAGGATGGTAAATCTTGTAATGCATTATTTAAGATTAATCTGGCCCCAGTAGGGGTTTTTTTAAGCAACCATATGCCTCCTTCCCCCCCCCCCACAACCCTGTTCCTGGATTTACAACAATCTTGCTCGATGAAATATTTCCAAGACTGCAGAGATTCTGTAAACCTGGATTTGACCCAATAAAAGTAGTACCTCGAGACAGATCTGGTGATTTTTTTTCTTTTTAATTTGTGTGTGTGTGTGTGTCTTTGTGTGTGTCTTTGTCATGATCAAGGCAGCTGCTTTGGCTCTGCGTTTTGTACAAGCCGTGCAAAGGACCTGAGGGATGCTGAGAATTCGTCTGCTCTAAAAATAAAAGTGCTACCACTTCCTGATATGAATCACTCCCAGAGCAAGTGACGGAACAAACTTGATCTGTTTTTCCTTGATCTTCCCCCCCACACACACACACTGGGCCAGATAAGGAACTCTGAGCCTCTTTTAAGATCATTCCTCCCTCCCACGAAATTGCTTTTATACATCAACCTCATGGAAACAATTCCGGTGGAAATGCAAAATCTAAAGCAAAACGATCCAGGATTGGGAACTAGCAGGATCATACTAAAGGGACAATTCATTATTACTGTTATTATTTTTGGAAGAAAGTGATATGAGTCTCCTTTTAGAAATCTTAATTTGACATATTACTTTTTGCAGAAGGCCGCCCCGTAACTCTGCTTGTCAGTGCTAGCAAAACAAGCTGGCAGAGTTTTTAAATTAATTGGGGTTGTTGTTTTTTCCTTTTTTCCAAATGAGGGGGAAAAGAAAAAGTAGCTGAAAATACTCCGGGCACCCTCTTCTAGTGCTGACATATATTTTTGATTGGTCGGTTTTTAAGATCATTCTCAGATGGGGTCTGCGGGGCAAAGGATCTCGTGGCAAGAAGGCTTGATGGGTGATAAGAGAACTTTCAAGGGAAAAGCTTAGAATGGCAAATCGGAAGGAATGGAAAGAAGACTTTTCCAAAGCCATACCCAGAAAAAGAAAAAATGATCTGGTTTGATAGCTGGTGGCTAGGTTTGCGTGACATAAAGGACCCAATCATCTACGGCCCCATTTGTTTTTTAATCAACCAGAATAGAGTTGGAGGGGAACTTGGAGGTCTTCTAGACCAGCCCCCTGCTCAGGCAGGAAACCCTATACCATTTCAGACAAATGGCTGTCTAGTCTCTTCTTAAAAAACTCCAGTGATGGAGCACCCACAACTTCTGGTGGCAAGCCGTTCCACTGGTTAATTGTCCTCACTGTTAGGAAGTTTCTCCTTAATTCCAGGTTGCTTCTCTCCTTGATTAGTTTGCATCCATTGTTTCTAATCTTGCCTTCTGGTGCTTTGGAAAATAAGTTGACCCCCCCCCTCCTCTTTGTGGCAGCCCCTCAAATACTGCAATACTGCTATATGCTACTTAATGATATCAATCCTGCCTTTGTCTCTATCTCAGAAGCATGAAGAGCTTATTAAGTTCTAGCAAGCATTCACACAACCTGGGCAACAGGAGAAAGCTCAAGTCCACTTCCCCGGAGTTAACTCTTGCCATTAAATTAACAAAAGTTAGGAAGCTTGCATGATACAACCGTCCTATCATTGGCCCATTGAAGTGTCTTCTTATGAATTGTGCACCACCGCTAAGCTAAAGGCATCTTTTACAAACCTTTTACCGGGCTTGATACGCCAGCCAGGTCAGGCCAAACGCAAAGAAAACGCACCTGACGGCGAGATATTTTTACAAACCGAACTCCTAACTTGGCATCCCTGCTGAAAAGTGAGGCAGTTATATATAAGGCAGGTGGTTCTCGGCTTACGGCCACAGCTGAGCCCAAAATTTCTGTTGCTAAGCAAGACATGGGTTGAGTGAGTTTTGCCCCATTTTAATGACCTTTCTTGTCAGTTGTCGTTAAGTGAATCGCTGCAGGTTTTAAGTTAGTAACACGGTCGTGAAGTGACTCTGGCTTTCCCCACTGACTTTGCTTGTCAGAAGGACACAAAAGGGGATCAGGTGACACCGCCCCCCAGGGACGCTGCAACGGTAATAAATATGCTTCAGCTGCCAAGTTGCAACTGTCCTAAGGGTGAAAAATGCTCATATTTTTTCAATCACATCATAACTTCGAAAGGTCAATAAACTGTTACATATGTTGAAGAGTACTTGTATTATATATGATGGTGATGACCTATAAAGCCCTAAATGGCATGGGTCCAGATTATTTACGGGAGTACCTTTTGCTGGCGTTAACTTCCCATCGTCCTGTGCGCTCCCACAGAGAGGGCCTCCTCAGGGTGCCGTCGGTCAGGGAATGCCGACTGGCGGCCCCCAGGGGGAGAGCATTCTCTGTGGGCGCGCCTGCCCTCTGGAACCAGCTCCTGGTTGAGCTCCGGATGGCTCCCGACCTTCGCTCTTTCTGCCGCGACCTGAAGACTTGGCTATTTGAACTTGCCGGCCTGGACTGAGGGACTGGGATTTTAGATTTTAAATTTTAAATTTTACATTTTAGAACGTGTTTTATTGTTTAGGGCTACTTGGTTTAATTTATTTTAATTTTTGTATATGTGTTGTATATAGTTTTAATTGCCCTGTACACCGCCCCGAGTCCTTCGGGAGAGGGGCGGTATATAAATCCAAATAATAAATAAATAAATATATGATATAGTGGAATTTTCCTACAATGGGATTTTCCCATGTATTTTACCAGGAAAGATAGATAGGGCAGGCTAGAAAAGTCAGTGCCCTCCTAACCAAACCCAAGCACTCCGAGTTTGTTGGCGATGTCCATTTTCCCCTCCGAGTTCATGGTGACCTAATCCTAACCCTATCCCTAAGTGGAATTTTCCTCCAAAAGGATTTTCCAAGGTATTTTAACAGTAAACATAGATAGGGCAGCCTAGAAAACTAAGTGCCCTCCTAACCATACCCAAGCACTCCGGGTTTGTTAGCTAAGTCCATTTTCCTGTACAAGTTCATGGTGACCAAATCCTAACCTTAAGTGGAATTTTCTTCCAATGAGATTTTCCCATGTATTTTACCAGGAAACAGATAGAAAGGTAAGTGCCCTCCTAACCATACCCAAACAGTCCGAATAACTTGGTGAAGTCCATTTTCCTGTATGAGTTCATGGTGACCTAACCCTAACCCTAAGTGGAATTTTCCTCCAATGGGATTTTCCCATGTATTTTACCAGGAAACACAGAAAGGTAAGTGCCCTCCTAACCATACCCAAGCACTCCGAGTTTGTTGGCGATGTCCATTTTGCTCTCCGAGTTCATGGTGACAGAACACTAACCCAATACATTATATTTTTCCTACTCCAGGCCAGAATCTGCCCAGACGTATGTATGAAGTCATTACTTAAACCACCCTGTTGGTTTTAGTGCTATAGATTTTGTAGTGTTTTTAACTGATCCCCACCAAGAGTCATGACTGATTGGGCAGGTGAGGTGGCCATATAAATTGAAACCAAACAAATAATGATAATGTTTTCAGCACAGTCTGAGAATTTATTTATTTATTTATTTATTTTTATTTTAATTCCATTTATATCCCGCCCTTCTCCGAAGACTCAGGGCGGCTTACAAGCTTAGCAGTAGCCTTCATTCTATGTATATGACTGCTTATTAGGGCTTTCACACACACCCCCAAGCGGCATTATTACAAAGTCAGCTTAATTGCCCCCAACAATCTGGGTCCTCATTTTACCTACCTCGGAAGGATGGGAGGCTGAGTCAACCTTGAGCCTGGTGGGATGCGAACCTGCACTAATTGCAGGCAGCTGGTGTTACTTAAGGAGGCATTAGCCCACTGCTCCACCAATGGCCAACTTCTCACCCTTAAATGATTGGTATATTTAACTGGGCAATCAACAAATTGTGAACTTGTCCAACCGTTCTGCCAAAAGCCTCTATTGTTCGAAAGAATAGCAAAGACAAATACATTAATAACAAAATCTACATAAAAACCGGAAGGACAGGAAAGCATTTTAATGAGCTCTAATAAAGTTTCGACTTTTTTTAAAACTTTTTTTTTACTCCCCCACCCTTTCTTCATTTCCTTTATTTGGCGTCCAAGTGCTCATTTAAAAACCAGATGCTTTATTCATAAAACAGGATTCCTAATAACTTGGACAAAGCCGATCCCGTTCATTAGTGGCCTATTCTTGAGAAGTTGGTGAACCAGCTGTTTGGCACGGGGGACGAGGAGGGTGGCTGGGTACGGCAGCCTCGCCGGTGCCAAAAATGGACTTGGGAATCCAATTATGAAAGGACTCAAGCCCTCGCTTTGAACACGTCGATTGTTTGGCCTTCCTCGTCCGCGATGCTCCTAAATTGGTAGTTTTCTAATTCCCCTTCCTGCTTTCTCCCCCTGATGGTTTGCAACTCCTGTGGAGTCTTTTTTTTTTAGTTATTTAGGCTCTTCTCTTCCCGAGCATCTTCCCCCCCCCCCTGCCGTTTCTGTTCACTCCCTCCCTTTTGACAACCTTGCTGCAGAGATCATGTGATGTTCCCCTGGTTTATTTTAGGAGCCAACATGACCTCAGGTTGTAAGGAAAGGAAGGCTGCACATGTTCTTCGGTCTGGAAAGATAATCTGCCCCATGGAGGCTCTCTTGCCAGCCGGGTGGCATGATCAGATGAGGCCAGCTGCAAAGGAAGCGCGCGCCTCCCCTGTCACAGCCTGCGTTTTCATGCAAGAGCTGGCAGAGAAAAACGGAGGAGACAGGCCACCAAATAGGCCAGGATCATCCCAGTTCTGCCAGGCCAGAGTGGATGTGTTGCCTCTAACCGTGATTTGAAGACAGCAGGGACCAAGACCCGGGGGGACCCCACTCCAGTCAAGGTGAACTTCACCGAAATGAAAAGAAGCATGGAATTTGGGGATTTCTCCCCTCTCGTTCTGCCTCATTCACATTGGCGAATGGGTGACGGTTCACAGAGTCAGCAGGTCGACACGTGCAACGTGGGCTCTTAAATCTGAATAATGAATAATGAAACGTCTACAAGAAAACAACCAAAGTCAGAGAGCACCAAGGATCTACCTCAAAGGTAGATTTGGGATGCAGGAGGAAACAACCTGACCCTCTGAGAATCACACCGCTGTAGTCTCACACACACACACACAAAGGGTGACTGCCCTTGGAAGACAATTCTGCAACCTGGCGCTTTTTTCCTGGTGGATGGAGGGGAAAAAAAATCAAACCTTAACAGTTTCTCAGGTCACGAATCTGAGAAATTGAAGTCCAGTCTCTTCGTTCGTCTGCTGCTTCCTGCGTTTTTTCAGACTACTGATTGCAGGAAGAGGGCAAACATTAGGCCCAGCTGTCCGTTCCAACAACCAACAACGCAGGCGAGCTATTCTTTTCCCTAACATTCAGACAATCAAGGAAGGTGACAGTCAAATGGCCTCTGAAAAGTTCAGCTCCGATTGTAACCGGAGAAGGAACGTGATGCGAAAGATTCCGTTTCAGCCCCTTGTCCCAAAAGAAGAAAGACTTAATTTCACCTTGTCCATTTTATTATCCTTCATTCAGTTATGTAACTGGAACAAACACACGTTATAATTCCAAGAGATTACAGATAGGAGAGAGAGAGAAAGAAAAAGAGAGATGGAGAGAGAGAGAGAGAGAAAGAGAAAAAGAAAGAGATGGAGAGAGAGAGAGAAAGAGAAAAAGAAAGAGATGGAGAGAGAGAGAGAGACATCGTTTTGTACAATTTAGGGATGGTATAATCCTATTTCCTTTGTTTTTTCCACTGATTGGCAGGTTAGAAGGCAGATCAGAGTAGCTATCTTGCCTTTTTTGACCTCTCTGCCCTCATCCCTTAAAGCAGGGGTCTTCAAACTTGGCCCTTTTATGACTTGTGGACTTCAACTCCCAGAATTCCTCAGCCAGCGTGCCTGGCTGAGGAATTCTGGGAGTTGAAGTCCACAAGTCATAAAAGGGCCAAGTTTGAAGACCCCTGCCTTAAAGGGCCACTGGATCACAGAAGGAAATGGAGGAAACCAAAGGCATACCGTAGTTGTCTTGAAAGTGCTTTAAGAGAAAGAAGCTTTTAAATGCTCAGTATCTGGCTATAAGATGCATACATTCTTTTATATACAAAAAATAAAAACAACTGTGGCCAAATCAGCCTCCTGCCTGGCCCCACCATAAGCTGCCTAAATGAAGATTCTGAGTTTGCAGGCTCTCTGCGTTGGGGAAAAAAAATGATTTCAAGTCCTTAACTTGCTGCTTGAAGATACGGTGATTGGTTTGCTTTGGTTCATAAGTTGCGCTAAGGCTGTGGCGTGAACCAGGCTAGATTGTAAACCCTGGTTAATGGCCATGGTGCCCTATGGCTCCAGAAAACTATGATTTAAATCATAAACAAAAACCCAATCAGGTCTTGATGCAGTGATTCTCAAACTTGGCAACTGTTAAGATGGCTGGACTTTGACTCCCAGAATTCCCCAACTAGTTTTGCACCTGGCCGGCCTTGGACACCCCCTAGTTGGTGACCCCTGCCTGATTGGGGCCTTTCCCAGTAGTGAAAGGGGGGGAGGGCTGTGCCAGCCCCCACTTCCAATGCCAATCAGATGCCCACCGTTGTATTGAATGGCACTCCTAACACACTCCCCGAGCTAATGTGGGCTGCTTGAGCCTTTGCTTCAAGCCTTGGTTTATGGAGGAACGCCACGGAGAGCATCGCTGATGGGGGAGAAGAGAGGGAGGACCACACATTGTCTCACCGTCACAGCTGAGACCGCAAGAACTTTGCAAAATAAAACTGGGGTGGCTCAGGAGTAGGGGACAAACTCTTTGTCTTACTGTGGTTGAATGGGACAGGACAGAGTGGAGCATAATTGGGGGAGGGGGGGGAATCCAGGTAGTTTTTGCATTAGTGGAACATAACCCATCTTCTACTTGGTCTAAATCAGTTTAAACATCCGAATTCAAATTTTTCCGACAGTGGGAACCAAGGGAACAGCTTGGCTCCTGGGTGCTCCATTGCTGGAGGTTTTCAAGAAAAAAAAAATTGGACAGCCATTATTATAGTCCAGGATATGATAAGGTCTCCTGCCTTGGTCAAAGGTTTGGACTAGACCAGACATGTCAAACACAAGGCCCGGGGGCCGGATCCGGCCCGTGAAGTGGTTTCATGTGGCCCGTGAAGCCATCCTGGAAACAGGGAGGGAACGGTCCCCACTGCCTTGGCCCTGGCCCAGAGACCCTCCTTCTGCCAGAGACCCTCAGATCTGTCCCACTCCTGCCCAGGCCCCCATAGGCACCCTTGATGCGAACGATGTAGAGGTGGCCACGCCCACCCAGTTGGCCATACGCACTCTGGCCACGCCCACCCAGGCCACGCCCACCCTGGCCATACCCACCCGGCCCCCTGAGGGCAACCGCAATGCTGATGCGGCCCTCAATGAAATTGAGTTTGACACCCCTGGACTAGACCAGGGGTAGGCAACCTTGGCTCTTTTATGACTCATGGACTTCAACTCCCAGAATTCCTGAGCCAGCATCCACAAGTCATAAAAGAGCCAAGGTTGCCTACCCCTGGACTGGACCTTTGAGAAGGTCCCTTCAATCTGTAGGATTCTATGGTTTGCCTTCTACCACACAGATTTTCTGAACTGGTTCAAACCTCCAGGTTGCTTTCCAAATGGATTCAAAATTTCAAACGGAATTGCTTTCCAAAACCAGTGATATGGGTTCGTTTCCGCCCCCCCCCCCGCCCCCAATGATAAATAAAAGGAACAGAATAAACACCAACTCTCTTGTAGGTGTTAGAAAATAAATTTATGAAGACATCTCCCTATAAGTTTCTCCATCTTTCCTCAGTGGGGATAATACCCAGGAGATTCATCCTGGCATCACCCACTTGTAAACATCTCGGATTGTGTACTACTGTACACAACATACCTTCAGCAAAAGTACCCTGAGCTTATTCCCTGCCCATTAAAATGCCTGGTAGCCTCTAAGGTTACTCACTTAAATTCAAGTTTTGCCAACTGGAAAAATAAATCACGCCAGGCCAAGATTGACAGCCTACAAAACCTCACGTTCCCTAGAGCATCCGCCCGCCTGAATCTGCAGCGGGACACAGCTCTATATCGGCAACAATTAGTCCCAGTCCCAAAAACAACGGGGTGTAAATTCGGATTGTCCACGGCTCGCTGGTGGAGGTATGGAAAGGCCCCAGGCCGGCTCCTGGCAACGGGTCACTGTAAAGTACAGGCTGAAAAAGGGGAGAAAGGGAAGAAAGCAATTTAGATTAAGCCTGAAATGAATCCATTAAAAAAAAAGGTAAGAGAGAGAGAGAGAGAGAGAGAGAGAGAGTGAGAGAGAGAGAGAAAAGCAATTTGGATTAAGCCTAAAATGAAATCATTAAAAAAATAACCCCAACAATGCTATTTTCAAATTAGTTTTAGCAAAGTTTAAACCTGACGTTCTAAATAGCTGGCTCAAAATTGATCTCTTGGAATCAATTTTTTCTCTCCTGGCAACAGCCTGGATCAGTCGCTAAGTTTTCTTGGCAAGGTCATTTGGAAGCGGCTTGCCTTCTTCGCTCTAAGGCAGCGAGAGGGGCTGGGCCAAGGTCGCCCAGGGGCTTCGTGCTTAAGGAGGGGCTAGAAGCCACGATCTCCCGATTCCTAGCCTGGTGCCTTCACTGCTACACCAACCTGGTTCTCTACGTCAACACTTATCCAATGTAGGGCACGGTATGGAAGGAAGGAAGGAAGGAAGGAAGGAAGGAAGGAAGGAAGGAAGGAAGGAAGGAAAAAGGGAAGGAAGGAGGGAGGGAGGGAGGGAGGGAGGGAGGGAGGGAGGGAGGGAGGAAAAAGAAACAGAAAGGAAAACGGGAAGGAAGGAGAAAGGGAGACAGTGAGAAGGGAGGGAAGGAGGGAAGAAGGAAGGAAGGAAGGAAGAGAGAAAGGAAAGAAAGAGAGAGAGAGAGAGAGAGAGAAAGGAGGGAAGAAGGAAGGAAGGAACAGAAAAGAAAAGGGGAAGGAAGGAAAAAGGGAGACAGTGAGAGAGGAAGAAAGTTGGGAGGGAGGGAGGGAAGGAGAGGGAAGGGAAGAAGGAAGGAAGGAAGGAAGGAAGGAAGGAAGGAAGGAAGGAAGGGAAGGGAAGGGAAGGGAAGGGACCAGACTTACAGTTTTTTACAGAATCCGAAAGGCCCTCATTTCCAATGGACTCAGCTTCCCACTGGGATTCCTTGATCTACAAGGAAAAGAGAGCCGGGCGTTTCCTAAGATTCCTGGCAGCTACAATCTGCCCTCCCGGGGCCTCCCCTAGTCCTCAATGCCATCATGACAGCTCGGCTAGCCCAACGGAAAGCTCCTCCTGGCAGAGCAGATGAAATTCCGGGCATCCCCAGAAAGAAGCCACAAAGGCAACGGAGCAGCCTCCGACGTCCTGCCGTCCCTTTCGGGTACCAACATTCACACGCGCACCCTTAGCCAAGCATGGGAGATAGCTAGGATTTGAATCCAGAAGCCAAAGGGAGGTGCAAGGGCCATTTCCCAGAATGCAAAGGGAGGCAAGGGATTTAACCTCAAAGGGGCGGGGGGGGGGAGAAATTCCTTAGACAGGAGAATTTACTTAGGAGCTGAGTTCAGGCCTTCCCATGTTTAAGCTCCCACACTCTTCCTTAGGCTTAGACTCCCGTGTACCACCGCACCTATTCCCACAATCGCCTCTGCTCAATGTTTGGAGGCGTCTCTTACTTTGCAGGTCGACAGAAGCCAGCTCTCTTTCCCCTCCTCGTTCTCCCCTCCCCCAACCTCTCCTACCTTGATCTGTCCTTTCAGATACTCTGCTCGGGCCATCAGTGTCTGGATCTGCCAAGACAAACACAATCTCAGGTTTTGCAATTGCCGTTTTCATGGAGTGCAAATCCTTTGGGACAGCAGGAAGGGTCCTTGAATGGTCGTCCATTCATCAGTCCTAATAGGACACCAGAAGAATCTTGTGGGACCAACCTCTGGGTCCATCAAGACAGCCCTGTCCATCTCTCAATGGCCAAGGAGCACTTGGGAAGCCCATCGGCCTGGCGTGGATGCGATTTGAGACACTTCCATTGCTAAACACATACACAAGACACGATGTCTGCGGTATCGATCATCCAGGTCATGGTTGCCCCCAAAGTGCTTTTTCCAAAAGGTTTTTCACTTTGAAAACATTTCGCTGCTCGTCTAAGCTTCTTCAGTTCTAACTAACCGGTGGGGAATGGAAGGATTTATATTCCTTGCAGTCAGCCGACATTAGCACCTTAATGACCAATTATAACGACCTGCTGACTGGAAAGAATATAAATCAGAATAACACAATTGGAAGGGACCTTGGAGGTCTTCTAGTCCAACCCCCTGCTCAAGCAGGAAGCCCTACACCCATGGTGGCGAACCTATGGCAGGCATAGCCCTTTCTGTGGGCACGCGCACTGTCGCCCCAGTCCTAGGCCTTCAGCTGGGTTTTATAAAACCTTTTTGCTTTTGGCCTCCGCCGCCGTGTGCAAAAAAAAATCAATCAATGTCAAGTTTTCACAGGAAAAAAAATCTCGCAAAGTTGGAATTGATTGAAATTTTTAGTCCCACCCAGTCTGCCGTTACCACCGCAGCCACGCCCACCCAGCATCTGACAGTACATAAGTGGGTTTTGGGTTGCAGTTTGGGCACTCGGTTTCCAAAAGGTTCGCCATCACTGCCCTACACCATTTCAGACAAGTGGCTGTCCAGTCTCTTCTTAAAACTTCCAGTGTTGGAGCATTCACCACTTCTGGAGGCAAGTAGTTCCACTGGTTAATTGTTCTCACTGTCAGGAAATTCCTCCTTAGTTCTAGGTTGCTTCTCTCCTGGATTAGTTTTCATCCATCACTCCCAATTCTCCCTTTAGGCCTTCCCATTCCTCACCAGTTAATTGGAACCGAAGAAGCTTCCTGGATGACAAGCAAAATGTTTTCAAAGAAAGAACAAACAAAAAAAATCCAGCTGCCTTTTCACAAAAGCAACTTCGCTACATGCAAGGTTTTCTTCATTCTACGGTGCGCATTCAGACGTTTGACGCCTCCCTGTTCAACCAACGATAGCAAAAGCCAGGTTTGTGCTCTTGGAAGTGTGGTTCTCCTGACTCAGAAGTTTTCCCTCGGAGGAAACAGCCCTTCCTGTTCTCTGGGACCCAGATTCCACTCCAAGGAGAGAGCCATACTCTACCTCAGCGTGTAGCAATTCCCGTCTTCTTCCGGCAGGTTCCGCTGAATTTAGGGTGTGGGGGGGGGGAAAGAGAATAAAGAGTATTTGATTGCTTAAGAAATAAAAAAAGATAATGAGTCGTAAAAGAGCCAAGGTTGCCTACCCCTGTCCTAGACCATTTCAGACAAACAGCCATTGGTCTGAAATGGTAGTCCTATGCGCTAAGATCAAGTCTGACCTCACCGCTAAGCCGATGTGCAGCAGAAGGGACGGCTGGCCACCTTCAACCCTTTTCTCCTGTCCTCCAGCCTCTTCCTGGCGTCCCTCAGCGAACTTTTCACTCACCAGCCAGCATCAGAAGCAGTTCGCCCAAGCTCTGCTGATACAACTCCAGTGTTTCACTGTCCTCCTTTCCTTCTTCTTCCTGGAGACGAGAGATAACAAGCTGAATCCCTGATGGATGCAAGGACTTCTTCAACCCCGGGTTACAAATATTCCCTCCCAGCTCTATATGAATCGACACACACACACACACACACACACCGCTTCCACTTTTAATCAAAGTAGAGGCCAGAAAATGACCCACACGGGGAGGAAGGTATGGAGAAAGAAAAATTTTCTTCCCTTCCTCACCTCTTTCCCCCCTGCCCCTCCCCTCCCCTCCCCTCCGGGAAAAATATGGGGTCATCGGATAAAATGAAAGCCAGGCGATTTTAGGAAGCGGAAAAAATAGGATCTCTTCATGCGCTGAATGCTGAGTTTACGGGGAGCGGATTCCTTTCTGAATGCAATTGAACACACTGGCACTCGAGCGGACTGCAAAGGCAAACAGGCTCTGTGTGTACATGTGTGTGTGAGCGTGTGTGTGTGTGTTGCACGGACTTGGCTGGACAGGATTGAGAGTGGAAAGAAAAAAAAAAAGTCCCGCTGAAACTCTTCTCCCATCCCAAGTGTGGTTTAGCACATCCTTCAGAGCCCTTACAATATTTGGTCCTTATTTGGCTTTTGGGACGGAGGGCCGTTTAAGGGGCTTAATTAAGGGTTAGGGTTATTCTCCAAAACGCCCGAAGGCAGGAAACTAGAAATAAGGAGAAACGTCCTGACAGTGAAAACAGTGAATCAATGGGAAGCCTTGGCTCCAGAGGTTGTGGGGACTCCGTCGCTGGAGGTTTTTGAGAAAAGACTGGACAGCCATTTGTCTGGAATGGTATAGGGTCTTCTGCCTAAGCAGGGGGTTGGACTAGAAGACCTCTGAGATCCCTTCCAACTCTGTTATCTTTCTTTCTTTCTTTCTTTCTTTCTTTCTTTCTTTCTTTCTTTCTTTCTTTCTTTCTTTCTTTCTTTCTTTCTCTCTTTCTTTCTTTCTTTCCTTTCTTTCTTTTTCTTTCTTTCTCTTCCTTCCTTCCTTTCTTTCCTTTCACTTCTTTCCTTTTTTCTTTCTCTCTTGCTTCCCCCTCTTCTCCTTTCTTTCTTTCTTTTTCTTTCTCTCTTGCTTTTTCCTCCTTTCTTTTTCTTTCTTTTCCTTCCTTTCCTGTTTCCTTTTTCTTTCTTTCTCTCTCGCTCTCTCTTTTTCTTTCTCTCTCTACTTCTTTCTTTTCCTTCCTGCCTGCCTGCCCCCTTTATCGTTAAGAGGTTTTTATGAAGAGACTGGACAGCCGCTTCTCTGAAATGGGATCAGGTTTCCTGCTTGAGGAGGGTTGGACTAGAAGACCTCCCAGGTCCTTTCCAGCTCTGTCATTCTGCTAACTCTCCCCCAGCCTTCCACAATCTCCCAGAAGTCACCACCCTGCTTGTTTGGGACTGCAGCTCGTTCTCTGCCTTCGAGCGCAGAGTCCCTGCGTGCTCCCTGGTTCAACCACGGCAACCCTCCCTGACCCCCCGCCCCCAGCAGCTGACCTTCGCCACAGCGGCAGAGGCGACCTCCAGAGCAGCATAAAGCCGAGGCTTCTTCTTGGACATCTCTGGAACAACAGAGGAAGACAAGTTTTGCAGCTGAGTAAACGTTAAGATAAAGTTCCCAGGATGCCAAGGTTGAACGGCTAGGATGCCTGCTAACTTCTACCGCTAATCAGCTTGCCATAGAAACAGGGGGGAGGGGGAGGGAGGAAAGGGGATCCCAAAGGGGACCCCAAGAAGCCGTTCAGGGAGAGGGAGAGCCCGCATGAACGCCAAAGTCGCTAAAACAGGTGCTTGGCGGAGAAGTGGACCGTTCCCATAATAAAACGAAGTTCGATGATTGGACAATGGGAACACCCGGTGGGAGCGGGTAAGGGGAAGCTATGGCTGAACTCGGGCAATTTTTCACACGGGAAAACCGGAGCCGGTTTTGCTTCTTCAATTCCGAGATGTTGTATTCAATAAAGCTTATATTTTATGGCATTCCAAAGCCTTGGAAGATTCCTTTTTAGGGTTTCGCTAGTCCAGGGGTTCCCAACCGGGGGTGCGAGACGATATTCTAGGAGGTGGGAAAACTTGGCTATTCAAAATTATGGTGTGCATGTACAATTCGTCATCATTATTTCGAACCTTTATAAGGGGTGCGAGAATATATCAGAAGCGTTCTAAGGGCGCGGGGTATAGAAAAGGTCGGGAGCCGCTGTACTAGTCGGACAGTTGACAGAGGGCAAGGTTTTCGTATGCAGGTAATTCTCGACTTATGACTGTAGCTAGGACCAGAATTTCCATTGCTAAACAAGGCGGTCATTAAGCAAGCCACGCTTGATTGTACCACCTTTTTTTGCCAAAGAAAAGATTCTTGGGCAACCACAACACACACACACACCCTAAAAAAACCCTGACCGCTGTCTTGGAAACCTACAGCAATGTAGGTAAACACAATATGCTCTTCCTTTTGCCAGCTCTGTGCAAAAATAGTATAAATAGTATAAAGCTCAGGGGGAAATATCTGGATTTTGGAGAAAGGGAAGCTGTGGAGCAGCACCCTCTGGTGGCTGACGACACTCCTGCAGGATTGGCACCCGGCATCATTTTGCAGCAGATCCTTGTTTTATCATAGAGGCATGGCGCTGGAAGGGACCTTGGGAGGTCTTCCTAGTCCAACCTTCGGCCGCTTTAAGAGAGCTGGACTTCAACTCCCAGAATTCCTCACGGCTGGCTGGGGAATTCTGGGAGTTGAAGTCCCCAAGTCTTAAAGTGGCCAAGGTTGGAGAGCCTGACTTAAGCCTTATCAACAATACGCTATTTCAGGCATTTCATGGTCTTACCTTCTTTGGCTTCTCTCCCTTAGAAATTTACCTTTTAAAATGTCCCGTGCAGGGCAGCCTTTTTGCAAAAGGGCTTTGTTGTCCGATGCTACCAGCGCCTTGAGCTGCTCGGCACGTGAGATGTAATCGCTCACCTGGGCAAGAGGGGAAACAGGACACAAAGACAAAACATCTGACGCCGACTAGGAAGCAGAAGCAGAATATATATAAAAAAATAACAATAAAAATAAAAAAGGAGAGCTTTTATGGCTTTGCACCAAAGTAGGCACCTCGCAAATGAATGGTGCCTGTTTCGCTTCTTGAAATAAAGCAATAAACTGGGGCTCGGCACAGCCAAAGGGCCCTTGAGGTGAAACACTGCTAATAAGATAGGCTGTTTCTGAGATTGACACATTGGTAAACTGCAGTGGGATCCTCGGTTTCTTAACTGTGGAGGCTTTTAAGACAGGCGGACTTCAACTCCCAGCACTCTCCAGCCAGCCATGAGGGATTATGGGAGTTGAAGTCCACCTGTCTTAAAGATGCTGAGGCTGAGAAACCTGGATTTTGGCATTGCTAAAAGCTGAAGAGGAATGAGGGGAAACTGTTGCTCCGAGTTATTCCCAGCTGGATTTAATTCTGACTACTTTGCCCGAATAAATGTGTTTGCTGTATTTTTTTGACGACTGGGGCTCCTTTATCAGTAAGACAGAATACGCATTTCCCCAAAAAAACGAATATTGGTGTGCTTATCAGGATAGCAAACTAGCCTATATTTTATTAGGAGTTTGCCTAGCAGTAAAATTTATTTTGCTGACCCTGAGTTCGCTTTCAAGGCTAACTGCTTTTCAGACATGGCTTCCCAAGAGAGGCCTATTGGGAAAAAATGCTGGTGGGTCCCACCTATCTTCTTTGCCTAAGGCAGAAATCCTGGCCTAACCCTGTTTGCAAAGGAGCACTTTCACCTACCCCAAAAGTCTGCCTGAAAAATTAGCCATCAGGTCAGTTGGAACCTGGACATTCGACTAACCTTGGATCGGATCGCTTCCTTCCGCTGGGCGTCTTGTTCATCTGAAGACAATAAGGGAGATGGAAGAAGTGGGCAAGGCAGGCTGCGTTATTACACTGAGAGGCAAAGCGGACGAAGCCTTACCATAATTTGAATACTTGCGACCGTAATGGAGCCTGCCAATCGTGACGGTCACAAAACGGGCCAATCATGCAAAAGATCTGGTTTTACAACCTGTTTTTGCAGTGCTCATTAAGGACAGGCGGCAGTCGTTAAGCGAGCCGAGGGTTTGCTAGGGAGGGGGTCTGCTGAAAACCGGACGTCAGTGCCCCCTTTTTTGGGAAAACACCTTATAAGACACAGTCACATGACCCTGGGATGCTAAACAATGGGCATAAATGTGGCCTGGTTGTGAAGCACCTGACGTTTGGTCATGTGACTCCCAGAGAGGTGTGTGTGTGTGTGTGACTGGCAGGACTTTGAATCTCGGTCGTAAGTAGCTTCCAGTAGCTCATAAGTCAAGGGCTACCTTTTGATGGCTTTGCCAGCCCCTTTTAAGGGTGGTTTTGCCAGCCAGCGTCGAAACAAGCAAAGAAGCGGATTCTGGGAAAATGAAAATCAGGTGGAGACGGACAAAATCTTGGGAGAATATGTTTGGGCAGCAAGAAATGAACAAAGTCGGGAAGAGGCTGGTCCCAAGTGAAAATAAATTGATTCCCCCAGACCCAAATTCAGGTCTTCATAGAACAAAGAATCAGAGCTGGAAGGGACCTTAAAGGTCTTCTAGTCCAATTCTCTGCCCAAGGCAGGAGATCCTATACCAGGGGTAGGCAACCTCAGCTCTTTGATGACTTGTGGACTTCAACTCCCAGAATTCCTGAGCCAGCATGAGGGAACTATGGCCCCTTCATGACTGGTGGACTTCAACTCCCAGAATTCCTGAGCCCGCATGGCTCAGCATGGAAACCTCTCCCTTTCCCCTCAGCACGGCTGGCTCAGGAATTCTGGGAGTTGAAGTCCACGAGTCATAAAAGAGCCGAGGTTGCCTACCCCTGTCCTATACCATCCTGGCCAAACGGTTGTCCAATCTCATCTTTAAACCCTCCAGTGATGGAGCACCCACAACTTCTCATTGTCAGGAAATTTCTCCTCAATTCTAGGTTTAGATGTTTTTTTTTTCATAAGCTTCCACCCATTATTTCTTGTCCTGCCCTCCGGAGCACTTTGTTTTTACTCAGAGTGGGTTGACTTACTCTAGAGGAAAGAAGGAAGGGGAAAGCAAAGAACAACTGGGCTACTCACAACGTAAGGCAGGGACAAAGTACTCCAGAGCTTTGGAGTAGAGCGAAAGGGCGCTGGTCATGTCACCTTCTTGGTCCTTCTTGACCGCCTCCGTGACAAGCTTGGTCTGTAAAGAAACAACGTTAAGAGAAGAGATTGTGGGCCAAGGGGGTCCAACCTTGGCAACTTTAAGATCTGTGGACTTCAACTCCCAGAATGCCCCAGCCAGATAACCTCTGGAGGTGGCTCAGAGGGAGGCCTCCAAAATTCACTGAACTGTGAGGAAGAGGAAGAATTGATTTTTATACTCTACGAGGGGGGGGGGCTAGTAAATAGAGACCCATCTAGATTCTGCTGTAATAGTAAGCCATCTGCCAATGCTGAACTACACCTCTCCCTCCTTCCTTCCTTCCCTTTATTTCATTCCTTCCTTCCTTCCTCTTTTCTTTCCTTCCTTCCCTCCCTCCCCTTTTCCTTCCTTCCTTCTCCTTCCTTTCCTTCCTTCCTCTTTTCCTTCCTTCCTTCCTTCCTGCTCCTTCCTTCCTTCTTTCCTTCCTTCCTCTTCCTTCCTTCCCTCCCCCCTTCCTTCCTTCCTTCCTGCTCCTTCCTTCTTTCCTTCCTTCCTTCCCTCCCCCCTTCCTTCCTTCCTTCCTTCCTTCCTTCCTTCCCTCCCTCCCTCCGTCCCCTTTCCTTCCCTTCATTCGTACACACACAAACACCACCCCCCCCCGCATACTTGGCCCTTTGCCACTACTCACTGCTTTCCCCAGACTGTCCGCACTGGGCATGTGCTCCATGTCCACAAACGGGTGTGCAAAGAAGGCCTGGAAGGAGATCCTCTGCTGGGGGTCCCTTTGCAGAAGACGCTGCAGGAGATCCCGGCACTCCGGGGAGAGTCGGGGGCGGCTGGGAAGCTGGGAAGGAAAGGTAGAAGAATCAGGGGAAGGCTTAAAGGTACCCCACTTCTAATCAGGAAGATTTTCGGTCACTCAGTGGGTAGCGTAGCTGATGAGATGTTCCGTGAAGTGGTGTGGATGGAAAGTTGTGCTTTGGGTCCCTTTGAGAATCCGGGGGAACCCGTGGATCTCTTCTCAGAAAAAAAAAATGCAGGGAGGAAGGGGTGGGAATTGAAAGCAGCTTGCAAACCCCTGCGGTAAAACTCACAGGACAACCGACAAAGTCATCCCCACCTGCGGCCTTGCAGGGTTACCTCAACAGGCTGGCTGCTCCGGATCTTCTCCTCCAGCTCAGCAAAGGATTTGGAGGCGAAAGGAGGTCGGCCAAAGAGAGCCTCTAAAAGGGGTGGTGATGGAAAAAAGGTAACCTGGTTAAGGATCGGAGGTCTTGTGGAGACGTCTGAAGGAATCCTGCAGAAGCTGCAGGGAACGAAGCCACAACCCCTGCTTTCAAATCACTTTTCCTCCACTCTGCAAGCCCCACTCCCTTCTTAGCACTGAGGATGTCCCCTAGTTGGGTAATGAAACATCCGCAAGAACACCACCTAGTCCAGACAGCATCAAAAAGCTCACAATTCTACGATCTTTAGCCGAGAGAGTTCCAATTTGCCTGGTTTTTGTGGCCTGAGCTTGCAATTCCGTTATGAAATATAGACCGTGGTGGGAAGACTGGATTAATAACACTCCCCTGTCACTGAAGATGAACTTAACAAATAACAAATGTTGGAAGGGACCCTGGAGGTCTTCTAGTCCAACCCCCTGCTCAGTCAGGAAACCCTAGACCGTTTCAGACAAATGGTTGTCCAATCTCTTCTTCAAAACTTCCAGTGTTGAAGCACCCACAACTTCTGGAGGCAAAGCTGTTCCACTGGTTAATTGTTCTAACTCTCAGGAAGTTTCTCCTTAGTTCTAGGTGACTTGTCTCCTTGACTAGTTTCCATCCGTTACTGCTTGTCTTGCCTTCAGGGGCTTTGGAGAATAGGTTGACACCCCCTTTATGGTAGCCCCTCAAATATATATATATATATATATATATATATATATATATATATATATATATATATATATATATATATATATATATATATATATATATATATATATATATATATATATATATATATATATATATATATATATATATATATATATATATATATATATATATATATATATATATATATGTTTCATTTTTAACGTGTGCCAGTGTGTCCACAGAACAAAGTGACAATACAGGTTATCTTATCTAATCATCTTATCCTTATCCTTATCTTATCTATCTTACCACATCATCTTATCTATCCTATCCTATCCTCTCATCTTATCATCTATCTTATCTATCTCATCTATATTTTCTTATCATCTATCCTCTCCTCCCATCCCATCCCATCTTATCCCATCCTATCTTACCTTATCTTATTTATCCTCTCCTCTCCTGTTCCTCTCCTGTTCCTCTCTCCTCTCCTCTCCTCTCCTCTCCTAATCATTCTATTATCCTATCCCAGTGATGGCGAACCTTCTAGAGACCGAGTGCCCAAACTGCAACCCAAAACCCACCTGTGTATCGTCGGGTGCTGGGTGGGCGTGGCCCATTGGGTGGGTGTGGCCCATTGGGTGGGCGTGGCTGCAGTGGTAATGGCAGACTGGGTGGGACTAAAAAGTTCAATCCATCAATTCCAACTTTGCGAGATCTTTTTTTCCCCGCGGAAAGTTGAAATTGATTGATTGATTGAATCTTTTTTTTTGTACACGGTGATGGAGGCCTAAAGCGAAAAGATTTTATAAAACCCAGCTGAAGGCCTAGGACTGGGGTGATGGCACACGTACCCACAGAGAGAGCTGTGCGTGCCACCTGTGGCACGGGTGCCATAGATTCGCCACCACAGTCCTATCCTATCCTCTTATTTTATCATCTTATCTTACCATAGAGGATCACGCCCACTGACCACAGGTCTACCCGAGCATCGTATTGCCGACTGCACACCATTTCTGGCGCCATATAAAGAGGCGAACCTCGCAGCACGTGCTTCTCGTCCCTGGGGGACATGTGCTGTGCAAATCCAAAATCTAGGGAGAAAGAGGGAGCGTTGATTAAATGTCTCCAAAGCAGGATTCATCCCTGCATCCCGGGGAAATCATGATGTGCGTGTGGACCTCAAGGTATGGTCATTCATTTGCCAATCATTTGGGGACTCTCGAAAAAGTGCTTTATGGCTGCTCCTCGCGTTTACGACCGACATGGTAAAGTCAAACCCTACCGATTTTGTTGCTTGTGAGCAAAATCCACGTTAAGGGATGTTAATAAGAAATTGAGCAGAGCCTTAGGCGGATGTTCCGGCCCTTCCCCCACCTGCCAGCTTGAGGTGAGATTTCTCCAAGGAACTCAATAGGATATTCTGAGGTTTGAGGTCCAGATGGCAGATATTCTTATCGTGAAGGAATTTCAAGGCACAAGCTGCTTTGAACAAAAAAGAAAGAAAATGCACTCCGTCACCGTCCATATCCTTGAGGACTAGATGCCTAAGCCAGTGCTTCTCAACTTCAGGCAACTTTCAGAGGGGTGGACTTCAGCTCCCAGAATTCCCCAGCCAGCAAGTTGAAGTTCAACCCTCTTAAAGAAACACTGCTCTAAACCAGAAGTATCCAACTTTGGCCACCTTAAGACATGTGGACTTCAACTCCCAGAATTCCCCAGCCAGCCACAGGCAATTCTGGGAGTTGAAGTCCACAAGTTTCTCTCCGTATTCCTCACCCAGTTGTTGTAGAAATATACAAGCCACCTTTTCGGGAAGAATCCTCCGGCTACGGATGAAACGGGACAGGTCACCTCCAGCACAATATTCCATGATTAAGTAGATGTATTCCTTGTCCCACTAAAAAAGAGGGGAAAAATCCATCGAGTTTATCAAAAGCACATCTACTTTCCCATTCCCATTGAGCCAACCTCTCCCCCCCCCAAGTTTCTAGTCCTTATGGAGGCAATTTGGGCGATACCTAGCCCCAGTGGGAGTTATTGCTGAGAATTGCACCGCCAGTCTTAGGAGGTGGTGCTCTAATTAACTGGGTCAAGGAAATGCCTGCAGAGCCTTAGCTAGTAGTCCTCAACTTATAACAACCGTTCCAAGTTACAACGGCACTGGAAAAAAGAGACTTACGACTAGTCCTCACACCAAAAGCCCCCCCCCTTTCTGATTTGCACCTGGAAGTCCTTTAACTCCACAATGTGAGGGTGCCGGATGTTTTTGAGGATTTCGATTTCGGTCAGCAGGTTTTCGACAGAGGCCTTGTTGAGATTCTTCTTACTCACGCATTTGATGGCCACCACTTCCCGGGAGTTTTTCTAACAAGGCAGAAAAGGGAAAGAGTTTGGAATTTTCTAGTAAGGTTTTTATTTTATATTTTTTTAGCTTTTTAAAATGCTTTTTTTTTAATTGAAAAGTTTTTCAATACATTTTATCTTTAACAACCCCTCCCCCCCTTGGGTATTTTATATTTTATATATTTTAAATATAAAATATATTTTATATTTTTTAGCTTTAATTTTTTTTTAACCTTGGTTATTTTATATCTTTTAGCTTTTAATTTTTTTTTAACCTTGGATATTTTATATTTTTTAGCTTTTAAAATGTTTTTTAGCCCTGGGTATTTTATATATTTTAGTTTTTTAAAAATTTTTTTTAACCAGGGGTACTTTATATTTCTTTAGCTTTTTAAACATTTTTTTAACCTTGGGTATTTTATATTTTTTAGCTTTGAGAATATTTTTTTAACCTACGGTACTTTATATTTTTTTTAGCTTTTTAAACATTTTTTTTAACCTTGGGTATTTTATATTTTTTAGCTTTGAGAATATTTTTTTAACCTGGGGTACTTTATATTTTTTTTAGCTTTTTAAACATTTTTTTAACCTTGGGTATTTTATATTTTTAAGCTTTTAAAACATTTTTAACCTTGGGTATTTTATATTTTAACCCTTTTGTAATGTTTTTTAACCTAGGTTATTTTATATTTGTTAGCTTTCTAAAATATTTTTTTAACCTTGGATATTTTATATTTTTTAGCTATAATTTTTTTTTAAAAAAACAAAACTCTGGGTACTTGTAGGGGAGATGGGTTGGAATAAAAATTTCATAAATAAATACATTTAATAAATAGATGCCCCTCTGCTCCTCCTTATCTTTCAGGTGCTAACAAAATAATAGGGTTTTTTTTTTGCAGGGGGGGGGCTTTCATGAAAAATGCAGCAGCCTTTCACTGCTTCCGTTGGGCCATCCTGCACCATTCCAGGCATGCGTCCACTTTCATTTCCCACCCGATCCACCCGATCATCCATGCGCTCCAGAACGCTCTCCTTTTTTTGGGGGGGCGGGGAAGGGGGTCCACCCTAATTTTCCCAAAGGGGGAAGAGACCCCCACACACACTCCACCCCAAGACCACAACCTTTAGGAAACCCCAGAAGGAAGGTGGTGTGTGTGTGTGTGTGTGTGTGGGGGTCTCCATCATCTCCCCCACCCCCACCAACTCCTGTCCGGCTGGCTTCCCTCCCTTTGCGCGCCCGCACCCCGCACAACCCAGCCAGCGCCAGGAGCGACGCGCGGCTGAGCTCCTTCCAGGTAGACTTCCCGGCGCTGGGGAGGCTCCACTTCGGAGCCCACCAAGCCGAGGCGAGAGGCAGCTCCGGCCCGGCCCCGCCTTACCTTCCGGTAGGCTTTGAAGACGGTGGCGTAGGTGCCGCTGCCCAGCCGCTCGGTCAGCAGGAAGTCTTCCAGCTGCGGAGGCGCCCAGCCGGTCCCGGCCATCGCCGCGCAGCGCCGGGCAGAGGCCAGGCGGCCGGGCCGGGCTCTCCGGGTCTCCCGCAGGAGGAGTTGGAGGAGGAGGAGGCGGCGGACGAGGCTCCTCCCGCTCCGCTTCCTGCTGGGCAGAGCCGAGCCAGCCGGGCGCCCGGGAGCGCAGCCGCCCCGCGCGCAACAACCGGCTGGCAGCCGCCGCCCCGCCGCTTCTGCGGGCTTCCCCGACGGGGTGGCGGGGTGGGGGGGAGACTTGCTCCGGGGTAGAGACGGACAGGGAGCCCCCGGCGCCGGTTTGGAGCCAGGAGAGGGAAGGCACCCGGTTAGAGGTCAGGAGAGGCAGGCGGTGAGTTCCAGTTCCACTTTCGGCATGAAAGGCGGCTAGGTGACTTTAAGCAGATCGCTAAGCAGATGGTGAGTTCTAGTTCCCCTTTAGGCATGAAAGCCGGCTGGGTGACCTTGGGCCAATCACCAGGAGACAGTGAGTTCTAGTCCCGCTTTAGGCATAAAAGGTGGCTGGGTGACTTTGGGCCAATCACCGGGAGACGGAGAGTTCTAGTCCCGCTTTAGGCATAAAAGGTGGCTGGGTGACTTTGGGCCAATCACCGGGAGACGGAGAGTTCCAGTCCCGCTTTAGGCATAAAAGGTGGCTGGGTGACTTTGGGCCAATCACCGGGAGACGGAGAGTTCCAGTCCCGCTTTAGGCATAAAAGGTGGCTGGGTGACTTTGGGCCAATCACCGGGAGACGGAGAGTTCCAGTCCCGCTTTAGGCATAAAAGGTGGCTGGGTGACTTTGGGCCAATCACCGGGAGACGGAGAGTTCCAGTCCCGCTTTAGGCATAAAAGGTGGCTGGGTGACTTTGGGCCAATCACCGGGAGACCGAGAGTTCCAGTCCCGCTTTAGGCATAAAAGGTGGCTGGGTGACTTTGGGCCAATCACCAGGAGACGGAGAGTTGTAGTCCTGCTTTAGGCATAAAAGGTGGCTGGTTGACATTGGGCCAATCACCAGGAGACGGAGAGTTCTAGTCCTGCTTTAGGCATAAAATTCGGCAGATGGTGACTTCTAGTTCCCCTTTAGGCATGAAAGCTGGCTGGGTGACCTTGGGAACAGTTCCTCTCTCTTTGCCCAACACTCCCCACAAATTCAGGGTGTTTGTAGTGGGAAAAATAGGAAGAGGGACTGTTAGGTCTGCTCTCTACCTTGAGTTATTGATAAAGGCAGATATAAATGAACAAACCTGGGCCTGGCCTTGGCCACTCTTGGGGAACAAAGCCTATGGGAGGGCATGGGGTGTCCTCTGGCAGCTCCATTTGGAGGGATCCCCCATCCCTAAATTTCTCCCACCCACTCACACAGAGCTTCTTGTGCAAACCCAGCCTGTGTTAAGTTTGTGACTTGGTGTTGCCTCACAAAGTCAAACCATTGGAGGGTGTGCAAACAAGCCACTGAGACTCCAAGTCTGTCAAATGGTCTCTTGAAGCTAAACCATCCTTGGCAGCTGCCTTTGGAAATCGGCTTGCACATCGCTGCCCTTCACCTTTTGAAGGGCATCCAACACTGGAAGTTTTTAAGAAGAGACTGGATAGCCATTTGTCTGAAATGGTATAGGGTTTCCTGCCTGAGCAGGGGGTTGGACTAGATGACCTCCAAGGTCCCTTCCAACATTATTATTATTATTATTATTACCCTCAAGATCATCAGGAAGAGAATATCACAAGGCGACGAGAAATGCAGGTGCTCCGGTGCTTAATGCCATTCAAAGAAACACAATTACAAACAAACAAAAAAAGCAGATGTTTCTACTAATTCTCGATATTTTTATTCTGCATTTAATAACAAACAAAAGTTTGACATATACATTTTTTTTACAGGGACAAAAAAAAATAGAGGTGGAAAATACATCCTAGAGGGGAAGATGCTTTTTTCTTTTTTTCTTTTTAAAAAAAATCTCATTTCTGCCATCATTACATATCTTCAAAGAATAATAAAATAAAAAAGAGACAGAAACCAAGATATACTTCCCTGGGATGCACTGGGCTACATCCGACCTCACAAGGGTTTGGAAACATCTGTTGGGAGGACGGGACCCCCCCAAACAGCTATGTATTTTGGGGGAGGGGAGAAAGAGACACCAAGTTTGCCTAAATGAGTAAAAAAGCCAGGGGAAAAAAAATTGTTTAGCGAGACTGCAGCCTCATTTAAGTTCTCTGAACATTTCCCCCTTCATCAGATCTATTCAAAGTTACTTGCAAGCCTCTGGTGTGCATTTTAGATCGCTTAAATTAGGTCGACGGAAGTAACCAGAGTATTTAGTGTTTTTTCTGAGACCTATACCCCCCATTTCTACTTATCGATCAAGCCTATCAGATGGGGGAAACTGAGCTTTTCCTTTTACACTGATTCGTTTGCAGAGAACTCAAACAGGCCTTGGAGGAGATACCGAAATGTTTTTAACAGCTGTCAATCATCGCTGGGGTTGAATAAACAGACAGTAAGAATTGGGACCTTAAGAATGGCCTGTCACCCATTCTGCCCCAAACAAGCCTTGGCTAAAACCATAGTCTTTCTCTCCAAACTGTAGTTTGAAACCACAGGTGCCGGCAACTGAAAAATCTGGTTAAAAAAATCAGGAGATGTTTCCATAGGCCAATTTTATTTTATTTATTTTTTTGGAGAAATAGGGGCTTTTGCTAACATGCTCTTTTTGAAGAACTGTTTGGCAGTTGCATTGAAGCTGGGCGAGGAAGGCAGAGAGACTAAACCAGGTACAAACCAGGTACGACAGCGTTGAGTAAAATCAAGACAGGATTACCCAAATTAGAAATATTTGCCCTCTTCGTCTCAACGTTTGCTCCCCTGTTTAACCTGAAAGCCCATCATCCCCTTTCAAAATCCAGGTTACTGGCTTCTCAGGGGCCAGTGTGGCTGGTGAAGAACAATCTTTAATGGTTCAATCCCAAATAGGAAACCTGGTTTTGGTGCCTTTAGGGAGGGGCGAAAAGGAGCAAGGCGTGTCCGCCAGACATTGTCTTTTGTCTCTCCCAGACCACACACGCTAGGGAAAAACGGCCATGCACGCCTCATCCTACGCTGGCAGTTAACGAGTCTTTTAGCTAATTAAAAACCCACCAGGACAGCAGCCGGGAAGACGAGGAAAAGGGAAGTGATTGTTCATTGACGCTTCCAGTGGGGATGGCAAAGAGTGCAAAACTGCTTTTGTCCCCCCCCCAAAACGCCGGCAACGGAAGAAATGGAAAGCGCAAGAAATATAGATGTGTAAGTCAAAAAGATGTATATTGGAAGGGAGAGAGGGAGGAAAAGGGGGGGGGGGAGGGGGAGGAAAAAAAATCACACCAAAAGTTAGACACCCGAATCTTTGCACTTTCCCACAAGACGTGGATGGAGAACAGGGCAAAGTTTTGGAGAAAGCTCCCGGTGAGTCTCTTGGGAGTTAAGACTTCCCCCCCCCTCCCCGTGGGGAGAGAAAACCGCCTGAACGTTGAGGATCAGGTACCATCTGGAAGGGAAGCAGGAGCCTCGCTCGGGAAATTCAGTTTCCCCGGAAAGCATTCTGAGCCGCCGTGGAAGCTGCTCCACTAGCGGCCGTCTGAAAGCTCCTGTTGCTGAGGATGCCTTGCGAGAATTCTTCCTGGGCTCTCTGGAAGCTGGCGCCGGTCCGGCGATAGAGCGAGTGGACCTTGGGGAGGGGACAAAGCAAGGGGAGAAATTCAGTTAAAAGCCCCGCCAGGAGGTCCAGAGCTGGCTCCGTTCATCTCGTTCCAGCGGAGAAGACCGCCGCTGCTGCCGCCCAACAGCAACATGATGGGGGTGGCACTCTGGCCAGTTGTTCAAACACTGCATGTGTCAACTTACGACCCTTTATTTAGCGACCATTTAAAAGCTATGGTGGTGTCGCAGCATTCCTCCCTGGCCAATTTTGTTCAAGAAACCACAGCTTAATACTACGAAGGAACTACTAATGGGGCAAATACCCAGCGAGTCATGACAAAAATATTCTAGAACAGAGCCCCCCCCCAACCTTTTGGGCACCGGGGACCGGTTCCATGGAGAGAGGTTTTTCCGTGGACCGGAGTGTGCGTGGTTTTGTGTGCGGCCTGCATCCCGCGGATGGGGCTTTGCTTGTTTGTGCGGACCAGTTGCTGGCATGCCGCGGACCGGTACCGGTCCATGGACCGGGGGTTGGGGACCCCTGTTCTAGAAGCATACGAGTACTCCTCATCTTACAGCACTTCAGTTAGTGACTGTTCGAAGTTACAACGGCACAGAAAAAAGTGAGTTACAGCTGTTTTTCCCATTGACAACCGTTGCAGCATCCCCATATGGAGGGGTCAGGTGATCAAACTGACCCATACTTATGACGGCTGCAGTGTCCCAGGGGTCACGTGATCCCCGTTTGTGACCTTTTGACAAAGCCAACGGGGAAGGCAGTTTCCCGTAACCATTTGGGCTACTCACTTATCAACTGCGGTGATTTTTTTTACTGAGGAACCGTGGCAACAAAGGTGGTAAAAACGGGACAAAACTCACTTAACGTCTCGCTTAGCAACCTCAATTTTGGGCTCAACAGTGGTCGTAAGTCGAGGACAGCCCGTTATCAGCGGGGCAGACAACTAGGCTCCTTTCGGATATTCGGGGAGGTGGGATCCATCAGCCTCACTTTTGGCAGAGCAAAAGGGCTGGGAGGGAGGCAGTGACCTCCAGTCGCTGCACGGTTAAAATTGGTTAAATCTGCTTTTTCTTCCGTGGGGAGGAGGAGGAGGAGGGGGGAAGGCTACTAATGGCCGCAGGGCTCTCAGCCACTGTCAATCACTTGTCTTTCGGCGGGCAACTCACTCGCTTCAGCAGGAAGAGGGAGAGCGCGGCGCAGGTTGTGAAGAACAGGGCCACCACCATCATGATAATCTTCACGGCCAAGTTTGAGGTTGCGGAGAGGGCCAAAATCCAGCCGCTGGAGGGAGGGAGAGAAAAAAAGAAGAGTGGGGGGGGGGATATTGAATGAGCAGGAATTCAAATTGCACGGAGAAGGGAGAATTGATACCGCAGAGGAAGAAGGCCGGCTGTATCAAAGGGACGCCCGGTTCCCTTGGAGGTTCCTAAGAAGCTGCTTGGAAGAACGAGCAGATGTCTCTGCTCTAAAGAGAGCGAGCTGTCTGGTCAAAAAGGTCTCATGCTCTCACTGGCGGTAGCCAGGAGACTGTCAGTCATCCAGCTGACGGCTGTCTCAAAAGGTGCTTTTTCAAAAGGCAACTCGGCTTTCTCGGCTTTTCCTGGAAGGCGTTTCGCTTCTCGTCCAAGAAGCTTCATCGGTTCTGGCAGGTTCATCCAGCCCTGGGTTTCCTCCTGGGGTAAGCCAGACTTATGCAACCAAC
Organism: Vipera berus; assembly: GCF_964194415.1. Lineage (NCBI taxonomy): Eukaryota > Metazoa > Chordata > Lepidosauria > Squamata > Viperidae > Vipera > Vipera berus. Next base: position 61,738 of record NW_027673613.1, read on the forward strand.
TGAATCTGCTAAGTCCACTTTTGCCCGAAAGCTGGACTGCTCGGGGCTTCTCTGTGGTTCTGCCCCTCCCTGGCTGACTTTGTCCAGTCAAATGACTTCAGGACATACCCAAACTACCTCCTAGCCCAGATTTGGCTGAAAAAAAAGAGGGTGGTTACAGAGATGAAGGTTGAGGACCGCTAAGTCCAGAATGCCTTGGATGAGTGAGAAGTGAAAACACAGCCAGGGATGGAAAGGGGCAGAAAGAGGGGGGAAGGGGAAAGAGAGGGTGCAGGAGGGAGAGGGAGAGAAAGAGGGGGAAGGGGGAGAGGAAGAACAGGAGGGAGAATGGGAGAGGCAGAGGAAGGGAGAGGGAGAAAGAATGGGAGCGGGGGAGAAGGAGAGAAAGGGAAGGGAGGAGAGAAGGGGATTGGGTGAGAGGGAGAAGGGGAGAAAGGGAGGGGCAGAGAGGGAGAAAGAGCGGGAGGGAAAGGGAGGGGGAGAAGGGGAGAGGGAGGGCAGAGAAAGGGAGAGGCATAGAGGGAGGGAGAGAAGGGGATTGGGTGAGAGGGAGAAGGGGAGAGAGGGAGAGGCAGAAAGGGAGAAAGAGTGGGGAGGGAAAGGGAAGGGGAGAAGGAGGGCAGAGAAAGGGAGAGGCAGAGAGGGAGAAAGGGAGAGGCAGAGAGAGGGAGAAAGAGCGGGGAGGGAAAGGGAAGGGGAGAAGGGGAGAGGGAGGGCAGAGAAAGGGAGAGGCAGAGAGGGAGAAGGAGAGAAGGGGAGAGGGAGAAAGAGAGCGGAAGAGAGAGAAAGGGAGAGGCAGAGATGGGGGGAGAGAAGGGGATTGGGTGAGAGGGAGAAGGGGAGAGAGGGAGAGGCAGAGAGAGGGAGAAAGAGCGGGAGGGAAAGGGAGGGGGAGAAGGGGAGAGGGAGGGCAGAGAAAGGGAGAAAGAGAGCGGGAGGGAAAGAGAGAGAGAAAGGGAGAGGCAGAGGCAGAGAGAGCGCACACCATCCAGGGATCAGAAAACACGCAAGGCGAAGGGGCGAGCACAGCGCGGGCGGGATGTGCGTGAGAAGGTTAGAAGAAATACAGGCCTTTTGGGCGAGGACTGAGAGCAGGAAGCATGGAGTTAGAAGTGCTTCAGCTGGGATCTGTGGAAGCCGCAGACCAGGAGAAAAAAAACAGAAGAGGCTTTAGAAAAGGGTAAGTAGAGACCCCCCCACCCACCCCACCCACCCGGCAAGGCAGCAGTTCTCTTCGTCTGTCAGCAAAAGGCAGATGCCCTGTCCGTCAGGGCTTTGGGGTAGCCACGAGGCTTACCTGCTCCCCCAGTTAGGGATGCCGACAGCCTGGACGATGTGGGCGATTATTTGGCAAAAAAATATGAAGAAGAAGAAGAAGAAACTGAAGGAGCTGTCAGACCTGTGAAGAGACAGGGAGAAAGTCAAGCCGGGGGCCGTCCCGTGTGGGAATTTCACGGAAGGCCCCTTTCAACTGTGGGAAGGCAGCCCCGTCCCCCCCCCACACACACCCAGAGAAGGAAATATTAAAAGGGCAGAATATTATATTTCCTCAAAGGGTCTTAAAGAGGCAGAAAAGCAGGCCCAGTTTTTTTCTTAATTGCCCCAAGTCTCCCTCCCCCAAGCAGAAACCAGCTCTGAAGAAATGCCGATGTGATAACCCATTCAGGAAGGTTGGAGGCCTCCAGCTAGAAGCTTAGGAAGACAAAGACACCTAAAATCTACATACCCCACACCCAAACTCTAAGACGGGACATAATAGGATTAACCCACAGATGCCAAAGGGGCACACTCAGACTCAGGTCAAAGTGCATGACACAGGAAATACAAAGCAGGAAATTCAAACAGGAACAGGAAATAACCTCAAGAGCCCCAGAAGGTATAAAAACCCACTCCCTACATGTGCTTTCCCCCCCCCCCCGCCCCTTCCAGAGCCATCTTTCTGTCTGGCTCTCCTCTTCAATAAACTGCAACCTTCTTTCTAAAGCAGTCGCCGTGTTGTTTATTCCCGACTTGGACTGGACCCCGATGAAGATTTTTTTTCCTTCAACACAACATTAGATGCCGCCAGCCCTGCCCTCCGGGAGGGAACGTGCTACTTGCCTGAAAGCCTTGTAAACTGGCCGATACCAACACAGGAAAGCGCAGGGGGTGAACAAGACGAGCCACAAGATGGACAGGCCGAAATCCGATCCCGTGGTAGTGGGTTCCACTGTGAACACCGCCAAGCAGGCGAGGAGGTTTAACAGCAAGGTGACCGAATGAACTGGTTAGGAGAGCAAAATAATAATAATAATAATAAAATTGCAGTCAGCGAAAAAGCTTCGCTAAAGCGGGGGTCTGCAACCTTGACAACTTTAAGACTTGTGGACTCCAGCATAGCTGGCTGAGGAATTCTGGGAGCTGAAGTCCACAAGTCTTAAAAAGCTGTGAAGGTTGCAGACCCCTGCGCTAAAGATCCGAAATGCGTAGGGATTTCCTCGAAGCCCCTGGGAGCGACAAATATGGATGCTCTTGCACCCCCCCCCAAAGGATTTTATTTTCTGGAGTGGTAACATGTTCTGCGTTGCACGGACATGCTTCAAAGACTTTTTATTTGAAGGGACGGTCTCGCCCAAGTTCCTCCAATCGTACCTCCGCTTGATGAACCAAGCTGTCCAAAAAGTTATATATTTTTTTTGACCTAGCCTTTCCTCACTTTGGAAAATGCTTTCTAAACTCTTGTACGCTGTCACTGGCTTGGTGAAATCAATTAAAAGTGAAAATCTTTTGCGCTACTCCTAATCCAGAGGAGAGAAACTTTCCTCTGTGCCTTGGGCAAAGTGACATTAAGTTCAAGGAAGAGGTACGTTCAGGAACCAAATCCCATCTTTTAAAATCTTAATGGCATAATAATGGTAAGGCCTATGCTTTTAATATGAACTGAGGCTTCTTCCCTTAACCTTCCTCCTCCTCCCCCCCCCCCAGCCAGAAGGGACCGCTTGTCAGCTGCCACCTTATGCTGACTTGTGCTTCGCTACCATGCGGGGACAATCTGCCATGAACTCTGGGGAGAGTGGATAAAAAGGGAGATGCATGGGGGAAAGTGAAAGTAAATGCTGTATCTTCTCCAGATGCTACCTCAAGGTCACCCGGCTGGGAGAAGGAGGCAGCTGAAAACATCTTGCTTGAACCTTACTTGGTCATCGTGTGTGTGTGCGTGTGTGCGCACACACACACACGCACGCAATGGGAAACTGTTAAGGGATGGAAAAGTTGAATTTAGGGATTTGGGTGCGCAAGTCTCAATTCTGGGTATGCTTAACTGCAATACAGTTGACTTCTAATAAGACTACAGTATACCTTTCTCAACAAACTGCTAAGGGTCTTTTTTACTCAGAGGTTAAAGACCTGGAGGAAATGGAAATTGGCACCTCCAATTGGTTTTTTTTTAATTTTTACTATTTTTTTAAAATTCAAACAAAAAAATCCAATGTTTCATTATCTCGGAGAAGCTTCTCAGCCTCTCTGCTTCCCCGCTTTTACTCACGCATCCATAAGTAATACATCATTTTGCAAATGTGCTGATAGTCGGCTGGGATGTCCGCCGAGAAATCCTGATAGAAGCAAGGCTTGACAGGGCAGAACCTTGGAAGCGGGGGCCAGTTGTTCTGTTTTGCTGGAGGGGAGAAAAGAGAATGCATTTCAGGAAGGGCTTCCACCACCATGCCAGAATTTGGAAGCCTGCCCCGGGGGGGCGGGGGTATGCAGAAGATGTCTTCCTCATTTATTATTTGGGGGGGGGCTTGAACCTTAAAGAGCGGAACAACAAAGATGATTAAGGGATTGGAGGCTCAAATATATATGAAGAGTGGTTGCAGGAATTGGGTATGTCTAGTTGAAGGAAGAGGACAAGGGTTGACATGATATTCCATGATATTCCAATCTCTGAGGGGCTGGCCCAAAGAAGAGGGAGTCAAGCTATTCTCCAAAGCACCTGAAGACAGGACAAGAAGCAAGAGATAGAAACTAATCAAGGAGAGAAGCAGCCTAGAACTAAGGAGAAACTTCCTGACTGTTAGAACAATTAACCAGTGGAACTCCTTGCCTCCAGAAGCGGTGAATGCTCCCACACTGGAAGTTTTTAAGAAGAGACTGGACAGCCATTTGTCTGAAATGGCATTTCAGGGTTTCCTGCCTGAGCGGGTGGGGGGGAGGGGGGTTGGACTAGAAGACCTCCAAGGACCCTTCCAACTCTGTTATTACTCACGGTCAAAGCCTGCTGCGCTGTTCTGAAGTTCACGCTCTTTTCTATCCAATTCCGCAGCTTTCCTTTCTAATTCTTCTTGCTGCTTCAGAAGCCCAGCCTGTGCTGCTGAGGCCATCGACTTGAAGACGGGGAGAAGTAATACAAATTATTAGAAAGGGGAAGAGGAGGGTTAAAGTAAATTCTAGCTAGGGGATGGGCAAGGGTGCTAGTGAGAGAGAACCTCTACCTATCCTTCTTTTAGAGTGGAGGTTGTATCACGTGGCAGTTTTTAAAATATATGGACTTCAACTGCCAGAATTCCCCTGATTCACTGAACAACGGGGGCAAGGTAGGTGGTAAAAGTGGGGCGAAACTCAAGTGACCAATTGTCTCGCTCAACTCTAGTGGTAAGTCAAGGAACAAACACACACACACACACACACACACACACAAACATATATTTGAAAAGGGTGCTCAACTTTCTGAGGGCAGTATGCATTTCGCTCCTGAAATGTAACCCATATCTCGGATGGGCACGCACGCAGACTGGAGATGAGTCCCAAGCATTTTGATTGGGCTCAACGTGCCACCGTGTTCCTTAAAAGCTCCGTGACAAAAAAAGTCATCAAATGGGGCAAAATTCATGACAACTGTCCCACTTATTAATGGAAACTTTGGGCTCCCTCGTGGTCATTGAGGACCACCTGTAACTTCCTAGAGCAGGGGTGAGGAACCTGGGCTCTTTTATGAGCTGTGGACTTCAACTTCCAGAATTCCTGAGCCAGCATGGCTGGCTCAGGAATTCTGGGAGTTTATTTTTATTTATTTATTTATTTTTAATATTTCTATCCCGCCCTTCTCCCGAAGGACTCAGGGCGGTTCACAGGGCAAGAATAAAATACAAAGTTACAAATATTAAAAGAGATTAAATTAGTTGCCCGTTAAAACAATTAATATACTACATTTATAAAAAACCCCAAAAATACTACAATAAAAATACAAGAATAAAACCCCCACCAATCCCCCATCAGGCCAGGCCGGCTTGTACAAACAAAAACGTCTTCAGATCGCGGCGAAAGGAGCGAAGATCGGGCGCCATCCGGAGCTCTACCGGTAACTGATTCCATAGTTCTGGAGCGCCCACAGAGAAGGATCTCCCCCTGGGGGCCACCAATCGACATTCTCTGATCGGTGGCACCCTGAGGAGGCCCTCTCTGTGGGAACGCACAGGGCGCAGGGAGGTTGATGCCGGCAGCAGGTGTTCCCTCAGGTACTCCGGACCCATGCCATGTAGGGCTTTAAACACCATTACTAGTACCTTGAAGTCCACAAGGCATAAAACAGCCCAGCTGGCTCAGGAATTCTGGGAGTTGAAGTCCACAAGGCATAAAAGAAGCCAGGTTCCCCACCCCTGTCCTAGAGGAAGGGGTGCAACAGTCTTCAGGTGTTACTGGCTACCCTTTCGCGTTTTACCTGCCGGCGAGTCTGACCGCTGCTGTCCTCTAGCAACTTCTGCCTCTCTGAACCTTCTGAATTTGCTGAGATGAATTTAGGAGTCAGGTACTTGCTGGCCTGTCTAAGCAGCAGCTGCAACACACAACTAGGCTTGTTCTAAGCTTATGGGACGGGCCTGGTCTGCTAGCTTCTGCAACTGAGTAACTCGCACCCAAAACAGGTTAGACAAGTAAGGCAAAGGCAGGGGGAAAAGAAAAAAAAATTGCACATGGGAAAACAGACCGCTAGGAATGTATTGAATGCACCTCTTTCCTCATCGAAAGGAAGAAAAATTAAATATTCTTCTGATCTGAAGCTCTTTGGGGGAAGAGGTTTAGGCAAAGTCACTGTCGCCCGTGGACACGCTGATGGCTGTGAGGTTTTTGCAAAACTTGTCTTGCTGTCATTAGTTTGATCTGGGAGCCAGGAGTCTCTGCAGACTGGATGCCAAATCCCATCTGCCCCAACAAACAACTAAGGGGGTGCCTGGCAGGCAGAATACTTTGGAGAAAACAGCTAAAGAGGAAGGAAAAACTGAGGCCATGAAGGAACTAGACCATGGAATCCCCAAGGTCAAAGGAACAAGAATGCAGAAATGTGAAGGAGATACCGTAAAACAGGCAAAAGAGGGAATATTTGTAGCTCGGATATTCAGGGCTGAACTACAAGGTTCTTGGTGCTCTCCGAGCTTTTCTTACAGGTGTTTCGTAACCCAGCTAGGTAACATCATCAGTGCTAGAAGGGAATGGGGTCTGCAGAGTGGAGGAGAAGGATAACGTTACCCAGTCTGGTAATGAAACCTCTGCAAGAAAACTACCAAGCTCAGAGAGCATCAAGCAGAGAAGCAAAGAATGAACAGGGGAAACAAAATTTAGGCAAAGGGCCTTAAGTGGCCAGTGCACTTCTAAAATTAGAGAGGGATTTGGCAAGAAACATTCCAGGTTAGTGACAGTGGCAGGAGGTTAATTTAATCCACCCTGGCCCCATGTCATATTAGCCTTCTTCCTCTCGGCCCCTCCTCCAGATGGGCAGAGACCGCATCTCCCAGAATCCTCTAAGCAAGCTATGAACTCTGGGAGTTAGAATCCCAACCTTACGGGACAAGGGCGGTGGCAAAGAGTGTTCCAGATTAAATACCTGGAAGACAAGCTTGTTTTTCCCTTTAACCTTCTCTTCCTTATGAGCGGAGGCAAAAAAGTACAAAGTGCACAGAAAAGGACATTGAGATAGCTTTTCCAGGGGACCAGCACCCTGATCAGCACTTCATGGGCTCTATTATGGTATAGCATAAGTCACCGTGGTGGCGAATCTATGGCACGCGTGCCACAGGTGGCACGCAGAGCCCTCTCTGTGGGCACGTGCACCGTCGCCCCAGTCCTAGGCCTTCAGCTGGGTTTTATAAAACCTTTCCGCTTTAGGCCTCTGCTGCCGTGTGCAAAAAGAAAAAAGAGTTCAATCAATCAATTTCAACTTCTTGCAAAGTTCGAATTGATTGATTGAACTTTTTAGTCCCATCCAGTCTGCCGTTATCACCGCAGCCACGCCCACCCAATGGGCCACGCCCACCTGGCACCTGATGATATATAAGTGGGTTTTAGGTTGCAGTTTGGGCACTCGGCAGGTTTGCCATCACTGGCGTAGGATATAGGATGAAGTCCTACAGAGACAGACTCTAATAACGCAAGGAGTGAAGGGGGGAGGGGGTGCACCTGTGGGGTGGGCTCCACAGAGGTCTGCAGCACGGCTGGTTGAGAAGTGCCAGCAGGCTGTGTTGTTGGGATGGTCTGACCTGTGTTTGTCTAAAGGGAGAGAGGAAAACATCATCATCATCATCATCGAAATTTGTCTGCCACCCCACAAGGTGACTCTAGGTGGCTTACAACATTGAAATAGAATTGTAGGTAGGTAGGTATGTAAAACTGCAATAAAAATACAGGTTATAAGTAGAACTAAAAGATGTGGAGGAAGGGAGCAGATATCAGAAAGTGGGAGATAAAGAGTTATCTCCAACCAGCTCCTAATTATTTATTTTTTTTAAAAAAACATTTATGTAACTACCCGGGACCCAGATTGTTGGGGGCCATATGCTGACTCTGTAAACCCAAGAGCTGTAAAGCACTGTGAAGCGGTATATAAGTCTAAGGCAGCGGTCTTCCAACTTGGCCCTTTGATGACTTGTGGACTTCAACTCCCAGAATTCCTCACTCAGGCACGCGTGCCCGGTTGAGGAATTCTGGGAGTTGAAGTCCACAAGTCATCAAAGGGCCAAGTTGGAAGACCCCTGGTCTAAGGGCTATTGCTCTTTCAACCAACTTTGGGCAGCCCCCAATCAAAAATTTAAAAGAATAAAATCTCTGAAAACTGCACACAGCGTAGTTGTAGAGCATCCAGAATATTGCTCCAAAGGTTTCCTCCCCCCTCCAACGCCCTACCCCGGGGATCCAACCATGGTAGATCAATCAAAGCTGACTCTAACCCTGAACTTACCTGCCGAGAATTCTCCGAGAACGGATTGAACTCATCCATGTTACCTTGGTTCGCGTTGGTCAGCTGAGTGACTGAAGGATCCTTGGAAAAGAAGGAGAGAAAGAGACGAGAAGAAAGAATATTAATAGGTTTCCTGGAACATAACAGCGGTGTAGGTTTAATTTTAGATGAGGTTCTTGGACCGTTCTGTTTACAGTCTTGACTAATGTTTCTCAACCTTGTGAACGTTAAGCTGTGCGGACTTCAACTCCCAGAATTCCCCAGCCGGCCAGGGAATTCTGGGAGTTGAAGTCCGCACATCTTAAAATTGTCAAGAAACACCCCCACTCCTAATCATGATGGCTGAGAACCAATGGTAGTTTCCTGTGCTCCCAGGAAAACAGGCACATCAGTCCCAAAATGAAGACAATTCTTGCAGCCCCCCCTCTCCCCCCCCCCCCCGATCTGAGTTCCACCCAATATAGCCACACCTACTTGGCCGCCCTCAGCCCTCCCACTGTAAAAGGGGGCGCTTGGCCACCCAATGGTTGCTTATTCCTGTGCAGAGCAAAACAAAACCACCTCCATCCTAGCTTAGCTGGCTAGGTCAACTTTGCAAGCTCCATTTAATGAATAACTCCAGGCAAAGAGCCGTAGTCCTGACACTCCCATGCCAAGCAATGTTGTTATGCAGCTTTGTGAATCACTCCGGGGAGGGAGGGAGGGAAGGATACAGGGGCAAACTGCAGGTAAGGAAGCCTGAAAACCAGCACCGTGTTTTCACCGTGGAGATGGCCTGCCAAATCCAAGGTGGCTTGCCTTGAAATAATCCTGACTGCATACAGTCCTGGACTTGCAACTGTTCAACGTCAACGGGGAAGCCAGACTCATTTTACAACCGGGTTGTTCACCTAACAACGGCTGTGGTTCAGTTAACAAATGTGGCAAGGCAGGTCGTAAAATGGGGCAAAACCGACTTAACCAATGTCTCGCTTAGCGACAGAAAATCTGGGGAATTGTGAGTCGTACGCCGAGGATTACCACCTAGATTCTGCTTTTAAGTACCCGCAAAGCTTGACCCCCGCAGGAGGAGCAGCGTTCTGAAAAGATGCATCGCGGAACAGGCTGAACCAACCACCTGAAAGTCTGCCTGCCGAGTGACTGGCAGCTCCATTGAAATGACAGAAAGCCGGCTTTGCAAAAAGGAAGAAAAGCGGATTGCGAATTGCATCACTTGCTTTGTCACGCCGAGCTTGCCTAAGTGTGAAAGTCAGACTTCCTGAACAGGTTGGAACACAGGGGAAGCAGCTCAGCGCGAGGACATCAAAATGCTCCAGACCATTTTCTTAGTGACCATAGGAAGTTTTGAAATATTTTTTTTTCCAAATTAAAAAAACCAAACAAACCCCCCCCCAAAAAAAACTTTATAAAAGGAAGCTAGGCTGCAAATCAGAGCAAGATCTCCCAGTGTTGTTATAATCTGTAACTGTGTCCTCGAGGCTTCATAAAGGTGTCTTAGAGAGAAAGATCCTGAGGCTCCAGTTCCCCTCCTGGTTTTAATCGAGGTTTCGTCACTGCCTGGGCACATCCTGGTATCCTTTTGTCTCTCTCTCATTCTCTCTCTCATTCTCTCTCTCATTCTCTCTCTCATTCTCTCTCTCTCTCTCTGTAGGTAAATCTTCCACAAGAACTATGTTTGTCTCTACCACACTCTCTCTAACCTCTAGATCAGGGGTGTCTAACCTTGGCAACTTTAAGACTTGTGGACTTCAATTCCCAGAATTCCCCAGCCAGCATATATGGCTGGGGAATTCTGGGAGTTGAAATCTTTAAAGTTGCCAAGGTTGGACACCCCTGATCTAGACAGTTATCCAGCTGTGTTGTGTGCCACGGAGACTTTCCCTACAATGCTTGGGAATTATTCCGTTATGTATTACAAAACCTATGCACAACGGCACAGTGAATTAGCTTCTGCTCCAGAGTCCCACACCCAGTTCAAGCAAGCAAAACTTACAAGATTCCAGCTGCCCACTCCTTTGGCAAACAAAGACACCTTTCCAAAATGACCCAAACCACGCCCACCCCATCGCCGGCAATGGGGAAAAAGTCCTGAGACGTCACGCCATGTCACGAGTTTGAGAGAGAGAGAGATGGATAGACAGATTCAAGTTGGCTTCTAGAAAATGGAGAAGCTCCTTTTGGGGAATTACTCATCACCAAGCAGGTCTGAGGCAACAAGGACTTAACAAAAGCATTTCAAAAGTGAGGGAGAAAAAGGACTCGTGGCGACACAAGAAGGCAGCAACCTGTCAATCAACACACCGTGTGAAGCCAGCTAATTCGGGACATTTTGTTTTGAGGCTATACAGATGGGCTCTGCCAGGTACGGCTGCAAGAGGTGGGTCAGCCCCATGGCTTGCTTCCTGAGGATAGGGGCATCTCCTGCCAATCAGCTGATTGGCATTGCCAAAAAAAAAAAGAAAGAAAGAAAGAAAGAAAGAAGAGGAGCTGTTCAGAGGCCGGGAGAAAAGGCTAGATCGGTCACTGGCAATTGTGCAAATGGAGGGCATGCCTTTGGCCCCGAGTCAAGATGCCTTTAGGAGCACGGAAAAGTCTCGAAGACAATCCCATGGAGGCTGGGATTTGGGTTGGGCCATTTGGGGTTAGATAGAAACCCTAGAATCCTGAGGCTGGGATTTGGGTTGGGCCGTTTCCTTTGGGGTTAGATTGAAACCGTAGAATCCTTAGGCTGGAAGGGACCTTGGAGGTGTTCCTAGTCCCACAGCTGCATGCAAAATGCCCTTGAAGATGGGTAGCCAATTGCTGCTCTTCTTGGTACATAGAATCACAGGGCTGGAAGGGACCCCACGAGATCTTCTAGTCCACCCCCCTGCCCAAGGCAGGAGTCCTGATGGCATCCCGGAGAAATGACTGTCCAATCTTTTCTTCCAAGACCTCCAGTGATGGGGCGCCCGTAACCCCAGGAGGCAAGCTATTCCACTGATAAATTGTTCTCCCTGTCAGGAAATTTCTCATTTTCAAATTCGATCTCCCTCTGACCAGCTTCCTGACGTTGCTTCTTCTCCTGCCCTCCGGCTCTGCGGAGAACGAATCAACCTCTCTTCCCTGTGGTGTTCCTTCAGGTATTGGAAGATGCTATTCCGTCACTCCCAAACTTTCTCTTGGTTAGGTAACAAACCTAGTTCCCTTAGCCATTCATCATAGGTGAAAATTGGAACAGCACAATCCTTATTTAGGAGTATTAAGAAGACAGTGCTCATTGTATACAGTGGGACTCACTTCCTTGTGCACTTAAGAATTATGCTCAAGTCATTATCATGGCATACAAAGTACTGCTTTCCTTCTGCTAATTTTTTGTAATAATGGGTGTCATGAGTTATGAACTGGCAGCGTTGACGGTGCCGGAGTAACTGGACCAAGCAACAGTTAAAACCCTACAGGCTAATTCCAGAAGTAAAAGAACGTGAAAAGATCAGTCTATTGAAAGCCATTCAAGCAGATCCGTGCTTCTCAAAAGAATTTTGAGAACTGATTTTCCAATGGTAAAATCAGTGCTGAAGTCGACATCTCGTTAGATACAAGGTTTCCCAATGCCACAAAGTCGTTTACTTTATTATTTTTTTAACAAAAACTACTCCTAAAAGATCCTAAGCATTGTATTAAAAGTTACAGAAGTATCTTCCTTAGGAGCCAGCAAACTAGAATAAAAGGCACAGTATTTCAGAAGTGGAAATGCTACATTACACAAACATGAAAATATCTGCAGAGATAACGCGGCAGGCTAGTAAAAATTTCTTCTACAACCTATTTACTGCCAGAGCTCTCGTAAAGAAAATGCAAGTCAGCTTGGGTGCCTGTGTTAACAATTCTCCCGTCTTGTTGCGAGCAGGAGAAGTTAATGGATTAAGAAGAGTGTTACAAACAAATTCCACAGGACCAAAGCAGATTCTTTGAAAGTGAGGTTCAAACAAAAGAATCTTTTCTCCCCCAAAACAATAAAAACTAAAATTCTTCCTTCCAAGGTTGGAGTAACTAAGCGGAAGTAGGAAGACGTGGAAACCACCCTAAGCTATCTATGTGTATATAAAGGAATTTAGAGCTGAACTTAAGAAAAGAAAAAATAATTAAGGAGGGGCACAGAGAAGAGGTGACACAGTCCAGAAAAGAAAGCAACTGTGAGAAAGACGACAAAATGACTCTGTCTTAATTTAGTCTAAGATGAGATCAGTGTATATTGCAATCCTGGCAACTTGAAGACTTCTGGATTCCGCCGAGAATTCTGGAAAACAAAGTCCACACAGTTTTCAAGGCTGATAAACGCTGGATGTGGCAGAGAGAAACTAGGACAAGCTTTCAAGATTCTGAAATGCAGGAAGTCCTCAACTTACAACAGCTTGTTTAGTGACCAAAGTTACGAAGGCACTGCAAAAAAGCCACTTAGGGCTGTTTTTCACACTTAGGACCGTTGCAGCAACCCCGTGGTCAAAATTCAGCCGCTTGGCAACTGGCTATTTATGATGGTTACCGGGTCTCAGGGACATGTGACCATTTGCGACCTTCTGACAAGCAAAAATCAATGGGGAAGCCGAATTCACTTAAGAATTGGTGTTACTCACTGCAGTGATTCACTTAACAATTGTGGCAAGAATGGTTGTAAAATGGGGCCAAACTCACTTAGCAAATGTCTCAGCAACAGGAAAGTTGAACTCAATTGTGGTAGTAAGTCAAGGGCTACCTGTGTACACTAAAGTGGCATTCCTGGAATCCCTGCTGTGTCCACTTCTTGAGCTGGCCTACCTCGAAGGGCTGCCCAGATACACAGAGACAATCACACTCCGATCATCATAAGCTTTCTGTTTGTGTCCCACTTCTTTCAGGGGGCCAAAATGGGAGTCATTTACCCTCCTATCCAATCCATAAATTAAGCTAATCTAGGGGAAAGATAGGAGAAACTGGTCTTGAACAGGAAATTCCTACCCCTCTTAGGTCTAAATAAATTTAAAGTCAAGAGTTAAAACTTTATCTGGCATGGCTTCTGTTCCATTGTTAGGGACTTGGAGCAGCAAACTTCAAAGCCTTTGCGGCAGAATCCATGCTTTTCAGCAGAACTGTGAGGAAAGCAACAGGAAATGTGTCTTAAAAGCTGTGAAATCAAATAAGAGAGCAGATGGAACCTATGCCAGATTATGAATAACAACACTCCTTACAGCAGAGTTTCAGTGACTAGTCATATTTAGCTAACAGTATATATCTTGCATTTAAAAGGTCACAAGCAGGGTATCAAAAAAGATGAAGAAAACGCTTTAAAAAATAGGCCAGGAAATTATCTTAGCAAAGCACAACAAAGAACAGCAAAAGCTTGCAGAGGTTCAGCAGCACAATCCCAAAACCTAGTTAATATTTCAAGAAAAACTTGTGAAAATCACATAGCAATGGCTCTGCTCACATGTAGCTTGCTGAACAGTTATTACTCTGACCAGGAACCTCGAACTGCAGATCAGAGGGCTCCCCTACAATCCTTGTTTATTATTTACCACCCCCCCAAAAAAGCATCATTTTTGTGTTACGTTATATTAACTATACATCCAACAGAGGAAAAAGCATTTCCATACTGGAAAAATGAGAGACTTAAAATGAATCTAATGTATTTAGCACAATCATTTTTATATTTTATCTCTTTTTTCCCTCCTCTCAATCTTTCTTCAAGAAGTTCAAGACAGGAAGTGCAATTAAACCCGTCTTTTTAAGGCTTCGACTTCAACAACCCCATTGGCTTAACTCAACACAGTATACTACTGCATGCTAAAATAAGAGATGGATAGTTTGTGGCTTACAGTAATACAGGAACCAAGCTATCACGTTAAAGCATAAAATGGCTTATTTGCTCCAGCGTATTATGTGAACAGAAGCGAGTATGTTTTTATTCCTAGGGCCAGTGTTGCATTCACCCAGCTAAAAGATAGTGATCAGGAAACTGTCTAAATTAACTGAAACCACAACAAATGTTGGAGACAAACACATTTCTCACATGACTGTAAGTTATTTATATATTTGTATCTCACAGAGAGTGTATGGGGAGCGTACATAGTAAAACAAAATACACAAAAATGAGTACATAAAAAACCATTAAAACCACCATTACAAATAAAAAGAAAAAAGACAAATGGTGGCAAACATACAGTGTGCAAAAGTCATACAGTCATCTAACTGGCTCCTCCCTATCACCGGATCCCCACGTTTGTTGATAAACCCATGTTTTCAGGACCTTCTGGAAAGTTAACAGGGTTGGGACCAGCCTCACCTTGTGGGAAAATGGTGTTTCACAGGGTGGGGACTATGGAAGAAAAGGTTTTTCTCCTAAGCTCTTAAATACCACAATACCCTTAGATGCTGTTTTGGCTGTAAGAGACTGACATGGCTACTTCTTTGGAGAAACCAGTTAACACGGGGATCTCCCAACTTGATAACTTTAAGACATGTGGCCTTCAATTTCCACAATTCCCCAGTCAGTTAATTGCCATCCATGGCTCAAAAGTTGCCAAGTTTGGAGACCCCTCCCTGGATTAAAGAAGCAGATCGTCACACTTGGCCTAGAAATTAGAGTTCACTAAAAATAAGCACGTTTTATCTTTTCTTGGGGGGGGGGAGGGGAAGAGTTTCATTTATTTCCGTGTGTATTTATTTATGTAATGCATAAGCCGCCTATCTCACTCTTGAGCAACTCTTGAGTGGCTTACACCCTCATAAATCATGTTTTGCTTCCAGTTTGGCCCCTGTGAATGCCAGCTTGGGGAGAGAGAGGCGAGTTCCTGAGCAGGAGGCTCAGATCCTGACTTCACAGCCGACCTTTGCTCGGCCGCCCTTCCTACGGCTATTTTTTCCTCTGCAAAGAAAGAAGCGAAATCTAAAAGTAAAGTAGCAGCTCAGAAGCTGAAAAGGGCTACAAGATTTGGGGTGACAGGGCTGCCAGCTGGGGGAACACACACACACACACACGCAGAGACCCGTCCCACACCCACGAATCCCTCTGGAGCCCCTTCCCCCCACACTCCCCGACCCAGAATTCCCAGCCTGGGGGGGTTGGGAAGGATGGGAGTTGTAGTCCTAGCCTATTTGTGGGGCGGGGGGTACCAGGTCGGGAATGGGGTGCCTTGCAGGCCCATTGGAGTCAGGTCACTTCACTGTCCCCCCCTCCACATTCAGTATATTGGGGGGGAAGGCCAAGGTCCCCTCCCACCCACCCTTAGAGTGAGGCCTACTCCCACCCCACCCACCCCCGCCAGGCTTACCTGGAAGGGATTGACGTCCACGGGATCCGCGAAGGGGTTCGCGTCGAAGGCCGACATGGCGGCTTTTTCCTTCCTCCCCGCTCCCCGGGACGAAGACCCCCGCCGCACCTGTTCTCACCCGGGTCCGCTTCCTGCACCCTAGAAACCACACGCTTCCGGGAGAAGGCTGGTTTCCGCCCCTTTGGGCTCCGGCCGCGCCTGCGCAGTGACGCCCGGAGGGCGAGGCCCCCCCCGTGGTTTGGCACGTGACAAGGATAAGCTCCTCCCCCGCCTTGTGATCTCATCGGCCGGGCGGAGGAGGAAGAGCGAGGCGAGAAGGCGCATGCGTGCAACGTCTTTTTTTTTTTTAAATCTAGGTATGTTTTGGTCTCCGCCTGCCTTCCGGGGCGCACAGGAAAATGGAGTTGCTGAGGGAGGGTGGGGGGGAAGAAGAGACATTGTGAGCATGCGCGATCTTTTTGAGCATGCGCACAGCAGAAGGACTACTTCGGTACCGTATTATCTGGTGTAATAGCGCGGTGTTTATTCTTGTTTAAATGAGGAGCTCTGATTGAGTTACAGTCCCAACCACATTGTTCAAATGACTTGAAAAGCAATTCTGTGCTACAAGAAGGGGCAGAAAAATAATTTACGCTTGTCCTGCAAGAGTTTTCAAATTTCAAATTGTTTATTACTGTCATGGGGCCAGATTATATTTCCAGTGATAATTCATTTTAATCTCAACCTAGTCTGTCATTGCTTTATTCCTTCAAAGCACATACATTTAAACTCCATAGGTTTTGGAGGACAAGAAGAAATAATCTTTTTTTCTTAATAAAGTTCTGAATAAACTTTCAATACCTAAATAATGGTTCCAGATGTCCAACGTAAGGATTTGTATGTAAGGGTGTAGGTATATAGATATGTAGTATATAGCACGTCTATATGTGTGTTATATATGCGTACACTTTTGAAAGCGGGCAACAGAATTTCATTTTTAATGTGTGCCAGTCTGCCCACAGTAAAAAAATGACAATAAAGGTTACCTTATCTATCTTATCTAAGATTCTTGTCAAATGCTTGATGAAAACTGTTCCAGAATTAGGGAGTTCTGAAGCACAATAATATTGTGATTTGGCTAATATTTTAAGATTCCTTGGGTTCATTTATTTTCCTTTGATAAAGAAACACTCCTACATGTTCTTTCTATATTTGTTTTAAAAAAACATCTGGTTGTTCACTGGGGATCTTGAGATATTTTCTGAGGACAAGTTTTTTTTAAAAAAATCGTATTCACGGCTTTACTAAACAGAGTTACAAAGTGTCATATACACCAAGGTTTCTCAACTTTGACCATTTTCAGATGGGTGGACTTCAACTCCCAGAATTCCCCAACCAGCCATGGGGAATTCTGGGAATTGAAGTCCACTCTTCATAATGTGGTCAAGGTTAACAAATATACACTATCTCTCTCTATATATATATATCCATCTCTTATCCATGGGTGTCAAAACTTGCCACATTTTTATTTTATTTTTATTTTAATTCCATTTATATCCCGCCCTTCTCCGAAGACTCAGGGCGGCTTACAAGTTTAGCACATGATGTGTCACGACATATTGCGACTCTTTTTGGATTGCCGGCAATGGGGTGGGTGCGGCTTCGGTATGATGAAACTGGCCCGTGGGCCGGCAGTTTGACACCCCTGCTCTAATCTATGTATCTCTCTCTCTCTCCCTCTCCCTCCCTCCCTCCCTATCTATCTATCTATCTATCTATCTATCTATCTATCTCTAATCTATGTATCTCTCCCTCTCCCTCCCTCCCTCCCTATTATCTATCTATCTATCTATCTATCTATCTATCTATCTATCTATCTATCTATCTATCTATCTATCTATCTATCTCTAATCTATGTATCTTTATATCAATCTAATCTATGTATCTCTATCTTCTATCTAATCTATGTATCTATGTATCTCTATATTTAATCTATGTATCTCTCTCTCTCCATCTATCTTATTCTGCTATTTAGCATGCAGACATAATTACAACCTAGCCTTGGGAGGAAGCGGTTTATAGGAATTGCAGTCCAAATCCACGAAAGGGCAGCTGCACCGGTGGAACATCTGCCTGTCTTCTCTGCTTTGGGTTAAAATAACCTTTACTTGTCATTAACCTCTTTCCTTCCTCCCGATCTGCAGATTTGATTCTACCGGGCGCCGCTCCGGAGCGAAGAAACTACCTTTCCCAGCTCGCCCAGCCGGGGCCGGGAAGAGGCGTGGCGGCGGCGGCGACGGCGGGTCTCTTTTTTTTCGCCTCGGCTTAGGAAAAGGATCGGGACGCCGTGGAAAAAGCCCAGGATGGCGGGCGAGTTGAGAGGTGAGCTTGCCGGGGCCGGAGGAGAAAGCGCGAGCGAAGAGAGCGCAAAGCCAAGCGCAGCCCGCTCCGGGCAAAGGCAAGCCGGCGCAGCTTGCAAAGGCGAAAGCGCAGCGCCCGAATCGCTTTGCAAATGAATGAATCTCGGCGGGAAGGAAATGCCCAAAAGGGCTGCCCGGCTGGGCGGGGGTCTTGTGTGTGTGTGTTGTGTGTGTGTTGTGTGTGTGTGTGGAGGGGTGGTCTTGTGAAGGCGCTCCTGCCGAGAAGAAGCCGCCTTGCACCGGGCGGAAAAGTCCTGATGCTCGAGCAGAGCTGCGCTCGTGGACTCTTCGCCTGCCTAAGCGCTGCGCTATATACCCTTATAACCACCAGCACCACAACGAAGTTGATAGGGAACTTGGAGGTCCACTAGTCCAACCCCCTGCTCAGGCAAGAAACCCTATCCCATTTCAGACAGGATTGTCCAGTCTCTTCCTAAAAACTTCCAGTGTTGGAGCATTCACAGCTTCTGGAGGCAGGTTGTTCCACTGGTGAATTGTTCTCACTGTCAGGAAGTTTCTCCTTAGTTCCAGGTTGCTTCTCTCCATTGCATCCATTGCTACTCTGGTGGGGTGGTGGGCTGGTGGTAGTGGGGATTTGGGGCTGGTGGGTGAGCGGAAAAGCATTGATGCCCGAGCAGACGTTGCATTCACGGTCCTTAGCCTGCCTGTACAGGTAGCCCTCCGTTTAGAGTCACAATTGAGACCCAAATTTCTGTCGCTAAGCGAAACATGGTCGCTAACTGACCATTTCTTAAGTGACCGTTTGAAGTTAAACCGGCACTGAAAAAAGTGTCTTAGGACTGTATTTTACACTTACAACCAATAGAATAGAATAGAATAGAATAGAATAGAATAGAATAGAATAGAATAGAATAGAATAGAATAGAAAATAGAATAGAATAGAATAGAATAGAATAGAATAGAATAGAATAGAATAGAATAGAATAGAATAGAATAGAAAATAGAATAGAATAGAATAGAATAGAATAGAATAGAAAATAGAATAGAATAGAATAGAATAGAATAGAATAGAATATAGAATAGCTTTATTGACATTGAGTACTGTAGCTCACAACGAAATTAAGTGCTGTTCACAGTGCATACTACACACAAGTAAAAGCCACAAATAACATACATTATATGCGCACATCCTTCACATTCTATTCAAAAACAACCTTGCAAAAAAACATGGCAGCATCCCGCACGGTTGTGTGATCAAAATTCAGACACTTGGCAACCAACTTGTATTTATGACGGTTGCTGTGTCCCGGGGTGTGTGTGTGTCACGCAATCCCCTTTTGACAAGCAAAGTCCATGAAGGAAGCCAGATTCATTTAATAACCGTGATGCTGATTTAACAACTGCAGTGATTCCCTTAACCACTGTGGCAAGAAAGGTCGTTAAGTGGTGCAAAACTCACTTAACCAATGTTTCGCTTAGCAACAGAAATTTTGGGATCAATTCTGGTTGTAAATCAAGGACTACCTGTACTTCGGTGAGGTGATGGTGGTGGGGCAAGTATTTTTCCAGCCCCCTCCTGTGTCTGATCAAAGGGAATCCCTAATCTTACTTAGAGAGGCTTCATGGGGATCATGTGGTTTCCTTGCCCCCTTTCTGGTGTGTGTGTGTGTGTGTGTGTGTGTGTGTGTGTGTGTGTGTGTGTGTTTGTGGGGGGTTATGGGCCAGGGCCTGAGATTCAAAAAGGGTGGGAGGTTGAACCCGGATATTGGGTGGAAGGTGACCGAAGACCCCCCCTCTTCGCAGTAATTCACAGTTCCTGCCAAGCTTACCTGGGCTTGGAAACTAAGCTGTGTTAAGCCTGCGGGGGGGGGAGTTTGTATTCCAAATTATCCTGGGAAATAGGGGTGGTTTTTTTAAAAAATCCATCACAAATCTTGAGAAAACTCAACGTGACCATTTTCAGTCACAGCACCTTGGCTAGAAGGAGATTTCACGTGTGAAATCTCCCTGCAAAGATGGATAAACAATCCACCTTACGATTGACTATGATGCGTGAGCCTGTCTTTGGGGCAATCGGTGGGGAGATTTTTCCGGCTCTACTTGCTGATGTTGGATCTGAAACAGAGACCTTTTGGCAAGGAGAGGTGAGCTACGGCTGCTTCTAAGCCAAAGGCGATTCCAACCCTTTGCCAGGCTGGCTGATGCATAATATTTCTGCCTGGGGAGGCAAGTTCCTCCCAATCTCTCTGGATTTTGCATAGATGAATGCAGAGAAATCTGCAGAAACCCATCGCAGTTTTTCACTCTCCGTCTGCTTTGAGATGTTCCCAAAATAGCCATTTATCTCCGGTCAAGTCAGACACGCGATGCTACCCTTTAAACCTGCTGCAGCTGTTTATAGCAAATCAAGTGTCCCTGCGATCTTAATCCTTGTCATTCTTTATCCCTTTGCTTTTCTCTGCGGGAACAAATGGATAAAAATGGCCCAATTTATTATTTAAAAAAGGAGGGGGGAGATTATAATTTACACCTTGTTGCCCTACTTATTATCTTGCAGTGAAATCAACCCCTACTTACAAGCTGAGGGATTCCTGGAACCCAGCAAAATAATTAAAACTTTAATCCTCGTTTTTGGAATAAACCAAAATCGGCTGGGCTCCTAAGCCAAGGCAGACAGTTAAGTCTGGTTTTACAAATCATAATGCTGAGGTTTGCACGGCACACTTTACAGTTTGATTTAACTTGGAGGCTGAAGTGAGCAGAAAGAGCGCTGATAATTCTTTGCTAGGTCGTGTCCTGGATTCACTTCTCTCTGTCCTTAAAATTCTAAGGGAAGGAGAGGGGTTATTTTCTCGTATGAAATTATCAGCTTGGAAAAATGAGCTTTCCAGAGTTGTCTTTCAATCCAGACTGAGCAGCCTGTAATCTTGGTTATGAGAGCCATCAGATGGTCAACAAGATGGCGACGCTTGTAACATGGTGTCCTTTGGAATGACTTCTTCTCCACCTTCTTTACTCTTTCTTTTGGCTGACGCAGTGTTTTCCCTGGCCTGTGCTGTGCAGAACTACGCATGGGGCAAGCCAGGCCGGGACAGCCAAGTGGCCAGGCTCTTAGAAAGCAACGACCCAATGACACAGATTGACGCCGACAAGCCATACGCCGAGGTGAGTCTTCCTTCTTGCCGATCCACCAAATGGCGGGCATCCCTTTTTCAGAATTTCAGTCTGGTCTTCCTTCACATGAAACCGAAGAACACAGCTGTCCCCAGAGACAAGTTTAGAGAGTCGTGGCGATCTCCATGATGAGGGTGATGAGTCACGTCCAATGATGTAGTGCCCTTGAGTTGACTGCCAACCCATGATTGTGTGTGTGTGTGTGTTCACGTCAGTACTCAGTTAGTACTAGTGACTGGCTGGAAAAGTCTTTGCGGTCCTCTTGACAAGTTTTTGGAAGTGGTTTGCCCTTGCTTCCTTCCTAGGCCTGAGAGAAAGGGATTGGCCCAAGGTCGCCCAGCTGGCTTCCTGCCTAGGGCAGGACTAGAACTCCCCATGTCCTAGCTATTGGGCCACAGTCATTCTGATGGCTTTGATGCTTAAGGGGGGGGACTAGAACTCACCATCTCCTGGTGATTGGCCCAATGTCATCCAGACAGCTTTAATGCCTAATGTGGGACTAGAACTCACCGTCTCCTAGTGACTGGCCCAAAGTCACCCAGCTGGCTTTCATGCCTAATGCAGGACTAGAACTCACCGTCTCCCAGTTTATAACCCCTAGATTACGAGGGAAACAAGTATGTATGGCCCATCCCTTTACTAAGACCGGCCATGCTTCACCAACCAGGTGCACTCATTATGTGAAGCCATGATGGATCTAACCAGGATTACAACATCCATCACAATGGGCTGGGCTCACTTTTCATGTTACCCCAAACTCTGGGCTCTCTGGGATCCCCACGCCACTTTTGTCTTCCTTTCCAGCTCTGGATGGGTGCCCACCCCAAGGGAGATGCTGTCATTCTGGATAACCGCATTCCCCAAAAGACATTAAGCCAATGGATTGCAGATAACCCTTCCTGCTTGGGGTCAAAGGTGAAGGACAGCTTTCAAGGCCAGCTGCCTTTCCTCTTCAAAGTGCTGTCGGTCAACACAGCGTTGTCCATTCAGGCCCATCCCACCAAGGTAAGGAGTTTTCCTTGGATACGTGTGGGAATATTCTGCCATTTTCCCATTGCGGTTTCTCTTGGCTGATGGCTCCCAATGGGTTGATTGCCATGTCTTGGGGTTGGTGTTATTACCTGTCAGATTTTTGGGGAAGGGTGTGTGTGTGGTGTGCTCTTATTTCAGGACCTTACACATTATTTTGGTGGGTGGGGATTGAGTTTCAAAACGGACAAAAACTACACTGCATTTAGAAGGAGCTTTGGGTTTCAAGAACAGGGTGGGTATAGAGAACATGGCTTGCCGTTAGTATTGTATAAATGCAAAGTCTTCTTTGACTCAGCTGGTAGAACCCAAAACAGGTCTACGTGCTTTTCTTGTTCCCTTTATAGAAGTGATTTGTTATTGTCTTCTTCTAGGAAGACTTTTTTGACTTCACAGTTTAACCCATCATCCTAGTACTGTGTGTTCTGTTTCCCATTCCAGTGATAACCAGGTCTATACCTGCTTAGATGCTGCTCCTTAAATTGGGCTCTTCTGTTACGTATGACAAGGTCTATGATGGCATTGGAGGGTCAAAGATTGACCCGCAAGTTCATCTTGGGTTCTACAACAAGAGAGGATGGAAGCAGGAGAGAAGAGCAGAGTTAATTTCAAGGTCATCTTAGACCAGGGGTAGGCAATCTTGGCTCTTTTATGACTGGTGGACTTCAACTCCCAGAATTCCTGAGCCAGCCATGCTGAAGGGAAAGGGAGAGGTTTCCAAGCTGAGCCATGCTGGCTCAGGAATTCTGGGAGTTGAGGTCCACGAGTCATAAAAGAGCCAAGGTTGCCTACCCCTGTCTTAGACCAATTGGGTTGGATCTGGAAGCATTAACAGCTGGATCCGACAGTCAGAATGTTACGCAAGGGACCGATCGTCAGGCCAATTCAGTTGACTTCCATCTCGGTTGGGTTCCAACTCAGCTGCTTATAAAAGAAGGAACCTTTTGGATCCATCTCCAACTTTTATTGCTTCTGGGTCATTTCTGATCCTTTGGGATTGGGTTGCTACCCTTCAGTAGTCCACCTGTCTGTACATCTCAGGTTTCTCCCTGATTCTGCGATCCATCGATCAGAAAATGATCAGGTATTAGTTCAGTGATCAAAGCTGACTTGGACCCCATTTCTCCTCTCCTAGGAACTGGCAGAGAAACTGCATGCTCAATATCCAGAACACTATCCAGACACCAATCACAAGCCTGAAATGGCCATCGCCCTAACTCCCTTTGAAGGCCTATGCGGTTTCCGGCCCGTGGAAGAGATTGTAGCTTTCCTCCAGCGTAAGTCTGTAATAGGAAAGAGAGAAAGGGATCACTGGATGCAAATCCTATTAAGATAAATGATCTGGCTTAGCAGATCCTGGGAGTTTTGGAGTTTCTGACTTCGAGCGAGGCAGGGAAAATGTTGCATTGGAATTGTAGCTACCTCTCTGATTAGTTAATGACAAATGTTTTGAGTTAAAAGTAATAGTAGAGCAATATAATCTAGTAGAGCAATATAAAGGGACGCAGTGTCTCAGTGGGTTAGGACGCTGAGCTTGTCGATCAGAAGGTCGGCAGTTTGGCGGGTCGAATCCCAAGTGCTGTGTAGCAGAGCGCCTGTTACTCGTCCCAGCTTCTGCCAACCTAGCAGTTCGAAAGCACGTAAAAATGCAAGTAGAAAAATAGGGACCACTACGGTGGGAAGGTCACAGCGTTCCGTGCGCCTTTGGCGTCTAGTCATGCTGGCCACATGATCACGGAGACGTCCTCGGACAAGCGCTGGCTCTTCGGCTTTGAAACGGAGATGAGCACCGGCCCCTAGAGTTGGAAAACGACTAGCACGCATGTGCAGGGGAACCTTTACCTTTACCTTTATAATATCATGCCTATGTTGAAACTTCAGATATTCAAGAATGGGGTTTAACGTAGAAAAGGTGTGAGTTCTAGGCACGAATAGGTGGGGCACTTTTAGTACTGGTGCAGCCACCCTCTCTCCAAATAGTTTTGTTTTCTCCAATTGGTGTCAACCTCACTAAATAGACTATATCATGAGACCCATCCACCGCAAGGCTAAAGCTACTTTGATGGAAATTGGCTATCTCCACCAAGGTCCTCTCTTGTGTTCTGTACCATCCAAGAGACTAAGTGGAAGATCAGCCATCCATTGGACATCCATGTGGTGGACTCCAACCATCTCTCTTTGGCCTTTGTACAGATGTTCCTGAATTTCGAGCTTTGATCGGCAATGTAGCAGCGGAACAACTGGAGCGAAGTGGGAGAGACGACCCCCGTGGCGTGTCAGCTGCTCTGAGAGTCTGCTTCACCAGGATGATGAAGACCGAGAAGAAAGTCTTTGTTGATCACCTCAACCAGTTGGTCAAGCGGATTTCCCAGGAAGGTTAGTCATGTAGATCAGGAGAGGTTAATACAGAGGCGCAATCTGGACTCACGTTCCTGAAGTTCCAATTCTTGATAGTTCCAATGTGGCCTGAATCCTACACTAAAGAAGGATGGGTATTGTAATTCCTCTCGGTGTTTCAGTGGTTCCAAAACTGGCTTTATGAAGGATTGTAAAATTGGGCCTGGGGGATTAAGGAAAGGAGGAGTACACCATGAAGAGTGCTCATCCAAGCTATGGGTTGCTTTAAGGAGCCTTGATGGTTGATGTCCTTCAAGGTCCTTCCTCCCCCACCTGGTCTTGAGCTTTGGTGGACCTCAACAAGGTCCCCATCATCCTGCTTCCAAAGGCTGGAGACTCTCTTCACTATTCTGGGGACTTTGGGGGACTCTTTTGTAAGGTTAATCTGAACACTTACCATGTATCGGGCTGAAGGTGTTGATGGAATCAGAAAAAGCCTACCCTGGACCAGCCCTTGCTCAATTAATTCCCTGTGTCTTGTTCTCCAGCTGCTGCAGGAAAAGATATTTCAGCCAGTTGTGGTGAGCTCCTTCTCAGGTTACACTCTCAGTACCCGGGCGATATCGGTTGCTTTGTTATCTACTTCCTGAACCAGATGAAGCTGCAGCCTGGTGAATGCATGTTCCTGGGAGCAAATGAACCTCACGCCTACCTCTACGGAGGTGAGTTTCTTCAGAGGAAGCAAGTACCTGCATGGAATGGGGTGGGGGAGAGTTGGCATTTTGGATCTCTCATAACCAAGGGGCCAGGGCTGATTTCCCACATTATCTGAGTCAGCGTTCCTCAACCTTGGTCACTTTTAAGATGTGTGGACTTCAATTCCCAGAATTCCCCTGTCACCCTGATGAGTCTCTCTCCTCGTTCTGCCAGACTGCATCGAATGTATGGCTTGTTCCGACAACACGGTGCGTGCTGGTCTGACGCCCAAATACATCGACGTTCTGACCCTGTGTGAAATGCTGAACTACACACCAGCTCCTGCCAG
Organism: Vipera berus; assembly: GCF_964194415.1. Lineage (NCBI taxonomy): Eukaryota > Metazoa > Chordata > Lepidosauria > Squamata > Viperidae > Vipera > Vipera berus. The sequence goes on from NW_027673613.1 coordinate 87,178, forward strand.
CTCAAAGTTGTTGGCCCCTACTCAAAGCCGCCTGGATCCTTTCATCTCCCTGTATGACCCACCCATTCCAGATTTTGCTGTCATGAGGGTAGAGGTAAGGCATCCCACGCTTATAAAATCGGTTTGGTCACATAGTGACCCACTTTACAGTTTACAATTGTAACGGGGAGGCTCCGTTAGCCTCATAAGTCAAGGATTATCTTTATGCAGTTCTCCCTCTTTGGCTGAATTCCTACTTCCTGCTAAGTAACATACTGAGTTTGTTTAGCTTTGGCATCATCTGTTGGGTGACTCCTAATCATCATGGTACTATATCGTAATCCCAGTTTTAGGACGTAAAGCAATATGAGAACTCAGCCAGTTGTGTTTTATTCATTAAATCATGATTAAGCAAACCATGGCTTAATGCGACTCAAGAAATTACTAGCTAAGAGGTTAACATAACAGGTAGACCAGCTTCTCTGAGCAGAAAAGGATGATCACTTATTCTGGTAAGGTAAAGGTAAAGGTTCCCCCGCACATGCGTGCTAGTCGTTTCCGACTCTAGGGGCCGGTGCTCATCTCCGTTTCAAAGCCGAAGAGCCAGCGCTTGTCCGAGGACGTCTCCGTGGTCATGTGGCCGGCATGACTAGATGCCAAAGGCGCACGGAACGCTGTTACCTTCTGTTGTGATTCAGGGTCAGCCTGTGGGTTCGGCAGTTGGGTCGGACGACTCAGAGGAGGAGGGGAGTGTTGAAGAGCTTGCTGAGGGGGTTGAAGATCTTGCTGATGAGAGCCCTCAGCCAGGCCCCTCCCACCTGGTCACGACGGAGACCCAGCTGTGTGAACCTGACAGCGTGGATGAAGATGACCCACAGCTGGCCCTGTTCAAGGACGCCCGACGAAGGAGGCAGTCAATCAGGAGTAAACAGAGGAAGGCAATGGGGCACCTCGGAAGGAGGCAGAGAGAAGCCACGCCCTGAACTGTATAAAAGGGGAATGCGTGGGAGGGCTGGTTTGCTGAAGGCAACCGCTTGATTAGTTCCTGTTTCATAGCTCCTGTTTCATGGTTGGTGTCTTGTTTTGCTGTTTTATGTTAATAAATTTGGCAGGCTTAATTCCAGCCTCTTGCCGTTTGTAAAGGGGTTGTCCCTGCCTTTTCTGCAGGGCCGGTAGCAGGCTGGTACAGAACACCTTCCCACCGTAGTGGTCCCTATTTTTCTACTTGCATTTTTACGTGCTTTCGAACTGCTAGGTTTGCAGAAGCTGGGACGAGTAACAGGCGCTCACTCTGCTACGCGGCACTCGGGATTCGACCCGCCAAACTGCCGATCAAGAAATTCTGAATTTGGTCTGTTCCAGCTTCAGCTGCTTCCTGTTCCAGTTCCGGTTGCTTCCTGTTCCAGTAACTTCCTGTTCCAGCTTCAGCTGCTTCCTGTTCCACTTTCAACTGCTTCCTGTTCTAGCTTCAGCTGCTTCCTGTTTGTTCCTCTTGCTTGTTTGTTGCTTCCTGTTCCAGCTTCAGCTGCTTCCTGTTCAGTAACTTCCTGTTCCAGCTTCAGCTGCTTCCTGTTCCTCTCTTGTTTATTTCCTGTTCCACCAATGCAGGAAGACTGTGCCTTTTTCTTACTCCCTGTGTCGAGCAATGCCTCTGCTTTTTCTTACAGATCCCTTCCTCCATCAAGCTGTACCTCATTTCGGCCATCGACTCGGCAAGCATCCTGCTGGTGGTCCAGGGTTCGGCCGTTGGCACGTCCACGGCTGCTCTGTCTGAAATGGCTCTTCGCCCCGGCACTGTGCTGTTCATCTCTGCCAACGAGAGCCTCTCTTTGCATTTTAATTCGGCCGACGGGATGGTTCTCTTCCGGGCTTGCTGCCTCTTATAATAAGGGACACCGAGCAAGTTTCCTCCTTAGGAGTAATTTAAGATCAGTAGAAGCTACACCTCTCCCGTTTGTTTCACCCTTCAGAGACCGAGGGTCAGGCTATCTTTGAATATCCGCGGCCTTCTCTCCTGGCTTGGCTTTTGGCCTACGCTACATTTGTCCATTGCTCCAAAAATGTAAGGTTGGAAATGCTTTAGTAGCCCTGCCGCCACAAGGCTGTGGGCAATGCTTTGTTTTCTGAGTTGGCAAAGAACGCAACGTCTCAGATAGATGCTTCTCTGGTGTCAGGCTTCTTTGAATAGTAGGGTTGTGGCCTCTGTATCTTAAGACTAAAACAGTGTTGTTGTTGTTGTTGTTTTTCAATCTTGGCAACTTGGAAGGCGGGGTGGACCTCAACGCCCAGAAACCTCCCAAACTTGAGGCTTGCAAATTAATGGGGTGGTCGAAGAGGGCCACACAGCAATCAACGATAGTGTAATGTGGTTAACGACTCTGGCAGAAATTGGTCCAGTCGCGTGATGATTTGCCTAATGACCGCACTAATTCGGCTCCCAATTGTGGTCAATCGAAGTCTACTTGAAATGTTTTCACTGGACAAGCTGTGGACCCTGTACTAGCCTCTCTCTCACACACACACGCACAAACAGACCCTTAGACTGGACCCTGATAAGCATCCTAACTGTAGATGTTTTGATCAACGCATTGTACATCTCACTGAGGCTAGCCTTGAATACAGTGCCAATCCAGCCGTCACTTTAAGCTATGATGTTTGGCCCAGTGGCTAAGGCACCAGGCTAGAAACCAGGAGATTGTGAGTTCTAATCCTGCCTTAGGTGTAAAAGCTGGCTGGGTGACTTTGGGCCGCTTTCAGCCCAACCCACCTCAGAGGGTTGTTATAGGAAAAAACGGAGGAGGAAGGAATAAAAAAAATAAAGGGGGAATAAAAATCAAATAAATAAAAGTAAACAATGCTTTTGTTTACCCAGGCGTGACAAGCTTATTTCCTGGTGTGTGTGTGTTTTTTTTTACTAGCATGCGATACAAACCCGGTTTACGGATGAATAAACTGATCTAAAGTCTAGCTGGCATTCTTACCGTGATTAGAACATCGGTTTCAGAAAACAAAGGTACAAGTATGTAGAATAGAAGGTACTTTATTTGATAAGATGCTTTGCTTGGTTAGACTGTACAAAAAACAAACAAGACACACAATTAACCGAGTATACAATATTAAATATTCCATAAGATTGTCCTCTGTGCTGTTCAGTTTTTTTTTTTAAAAAAACTTCATGTAATGCATTTTAGTGCTTTAAGGCAGCTTTAAAAATGAACTCTACTGGGCAGATTTGATGGGGTCGATTCTAAAAATGCCTGTAGAATCATCCATTCCCTCAGCTTTATAATATATAGATTGGCTTTGGATTTCCTCAGGGATCTCCGGACTTGGCAACTTTTAAGACTGGTGGACTTTTTGACTCCCAGAATTCCGTGCTAGCTGAGGGATTCTGGGAGTCGAAGTCCACAAGTCTTCCAGTGGCCAGGTTTGGAGAACTCTGGACTAGATGATCTTTAAGGTCCCATCTAAGCCTTAAATTCTGAGTGTCTATGAAGATACGCCTCATTAAAGCTTATCGAACGAGCTGTGCACGAGTTAACACAGGCTCCGCTGTGAAGATCATAGTTTGATGTCCTGGACAAACCACATGTGGTGATCTGGCTAACAAAGAAGCCTTTTTTCCTAATAAATAAATGAAAGGAACAGCAGCTTTTTTTTTTTTAAGCGAAACCAGAGATATTGGCTTAGCTTAGTACGACTTTCACCACTCTACTATAATATTCGCCACTATTAGTACAACTTTTTCCGACCTAATATTTCCTTCCCCCTCGCTGGTTAAGACTTCAAGTCTGAATTTCTACCGACTGCAATCCGGCACAGATGGAGGGAGCCGATTGGGAAATGCCGAGTTTATAGCTCTAGCAAGCCAATTCTGTAAAGATTTGTACATACAAGGTCACTTGTTTAAAAATTAACTTGTTGGTGATGTGTCCCCAGCAGGGCCAAAAAAAACCCAAACCAACAAACCCCACCCCAAACCAGTGTACCTGCTAGTAACTCATGGTGGGTAGTTTGATTAAAAATAGCTGGAGAAATCAGATTTGGGATTGACAAATCAAAAGCAGCCATACTGTGTGTTTTGGCTGCCATCTAGCGCAAGCCACGTTGGGAAGCTCTTAAAAAGGACTGCATAATTTGCAGTGGCATCTCTGTGTTTCACCCCGGACCGTGTCAACCGAAGCCAGAGAAGTTGTTGACTTGGAGAGGGGTGTACGACAACTCGCCACGGCCAACTTGCCCTGGACAACTTGCTGCAGGACGAGAGTTGCTAATATCAAGGAAACGGTGGGACGGAATCATTTAAGAAAGGATGCAAAAGGAGGGGCAGAATGAAATGTGAACGGCAAAAAAAAATTAGAATTATTTTTTAAAAACTTAAAACAGTTAAACTGAGTTGTTCCCACAGAGACAATTGTCCTGCAACAAGTTGTCCTAGTCCGCTTTGAGAGTCACAAGACACAAGCCTCAAGAGCAGGTTGTGTGTACGAGGAAGAAATTGGCTTAATTGGGGGGGGGGGCTGTGACCAGGAGCAAGATATGTTTAGGATGTCCACACTGGGACATCCTCAAATTGCAGGGATGCAGCTGAAGAACTCCTGATCTTCTGTGATCAAACTGGGAGATGACATTGAGTCCCCCCCCCAAACCAATGAAGCAAAGATGGACACGTTCATGCTGATGGAACTCCACTATCCCCACGTAGAGTACAACAGCTCCCACCCAACACCCAGAAATCCCACCACACATTGTCACTAGAGATGGACATGCCAGCTGCCCCATCAACATCTTTGAGACGTCAGTTGAGGCATCTGATGGAAAATGGTCAAAGAAGAGACCATTTCTGTTCTGTGTCAGTCAGTGCTGGAGATCTAGGAAGACTAGATCTTAACTCTTTTTCCTCACTACTGCTTACCACCCGTTACACCCTTACAACAGTCTATGCAAGTGCCTAAAACCCGTCCTTTCCTAGAAGAAGGTCCAGACGCGTCCTCTTCCATGGGTTAATTTAACTCGGACTACAGTCCCTTGGTGGTCTTCCCAAGATGTTCCTAAGCATGGGGATGATAGGACCTTTCATCCATTTGAAGGACATCAGGTTTGGAGAACGTTAAAAGTCAACAGATATTTTGATAACAGGAGTGTTTTAAGTGACCTACAAAGCTGATGAGGCCAGGTATCTTAAAAAGCTTCAAGCTTCTCCTCCTCCTCGCTTAGCTTCCCCTCTTATACCTGCCCAAACAAGGAAGTGGGTCCCAAGCGACACCAAACCCCATCTAGCAAGTAAATCAACTCTTCAAAAATGGTCAACCATCGTTCCCACATTAAGGCCTATAGTTTCCCAGAACAATTGCCCAACTGCCCACCGATCTGAGAGAATCAACCTTCAAACAGAAGGGTAAGCTATTGCTATGGTTACGTGGCCTTGAGTTCCTTCAGGTCAATTAAAGGCTGAATACTAACTCAGGCATCTTCAACCTCCATTCTTTTTTTTACTTCCCAAAGAGAAGGGAATGAGCAATGCAACGGTTCTAGAAATTAAAACCGTTAACCGGGTGGCCGGAGACCAAGAAAAGGCCCGTGTCCTCAAGAAACTTGGCACGGGCTGCTCTGCCCTCTTGTGCAAGACAAAATCTCCATTCTAAGGAGGTCCCCGCAGAAACATCTCAAGAACTTCTCTCTCGTCAGAAAAAGCAACCTAGGAATAAAATCTCCTTCCTCTGTCTCTATGCAGCATTGAGGGTTTTCTTCCCCTTCGCTGTATTGACGTCGGCAGCCCCAATATATGGTAAACCTAGTATCGAAATTCCTATCGTTCGCTTTTGACATGCACACACGCACGCAGTTTTCCATTCACCTTTTATGGGGAGAAACCCTTGCCTTCTGGTTATTCCTCATGAGTGCCGAGCCTGTCCAGAGAAGCAGCTCTTTGCAAAGGGCATCCACCAGCCTCCTGAATACTTACACTTCGTACATTTCTACGTTGCACCAGAAGACGCCTGGAGCTCTAAGCAAGGTGCCAACAGCGCACTCCTTTGCCCTTCCAGGGGCTGAATCTCTAAGGTTGCCCCCCCCCCGGTCCCACCAGTTTGACCTAAGGTTCAGTGCTGGGCTCAGCAGAGATCCAACAAAAAAAAAAAAAGAGGAATTGGGAAGAAAGTGCTGAATTCTTGACCCGTGTAGTGCAGTCCTCCGACGTTTCTCCCTATTGGATGGAGCAGGAGGGAGAGTCGCCAAAGCAACAGGAGCACGGTGAGGATGAAATGGGCTTTGGGGGAATCAGATCGAGATCCTCGTCGTCAGGGATCTCATCCAGGCGGTAGCCGTCCCGCAGCAGTTGGCGACTTAGATCGTGGTTGACCTGAGGGGAGGAAAAATGGAATAAATACACATCTAACTGGTAGAATGAGGTGCTGACCAAGAAACCGGGAGACTCTTAATCCCACTTTAGGAATGAAAACCGGCTGGGTGACTTTGAGCCAATCACCAAGAGACTGTGAGTTCTAGTCCTGCCTCGGGCATGAAAGCGGCTGGGTGCCTTTGGGCCAATCACCAGGAGATGGAAAGTTGTAGTCCCATGTTAGGCATGATAGCCAGCTGGGTGGCTCACAGGAGAACCAACCCAGAGAATAATTATTAAATTAATACATTATATTATTAAATTAAGGGTCGCGGTGGCTCAGTGGGTTAGGACGCTGAGCTTGTCGATCAGAAGGTCGGCAGTTTGGCGGGTCGAATCCCGAGTGCCGCATAACAGAGTGAGCGCCTATTACTCGTCCCAGCTTCTGCCAACCTAGCAGTTCGAAAGCACGTAAAAATGCAAGTAGAAAAATAGGAACCACTACGGTGGGAAGGTAACAGCGTTCCGTGCGCCTTTGGTGTCTAGTCATGCCGGCCACATGACCACGGAGACGTCCTCGGACAAGTGCTGGCTCTTCGGCTTTGAAACGGAGATGAGCACCGGCCCCTAGAGTCAGAAACGACTAGCATGCATGTGTGGGGGAACCTTTACCTTTATTATTAAATTATAAAAGACCAGACTTGCCTCAGCTGAGGAGTAACCAGAAGAGCATCTAGATTCCAGGTCATCGCTAGGAGAAGAAAATTAAGGATCAGTTGAAAGGATATTACGAGCCCCACTTTCAGTTGCCCATTCAAAAAATAAATAAAATCAAAGGGCCTCCCACAACACTGTGAGAAGCTGTCCTGTGTTTGACCTGCATTTTTCAGTAAAAATTTGGGAGGGGTTGCTTAGGGCAAGCTATTGATTCTTGGAGCAGAGAGCTAATCCATTTTTTTTTCCAGACCCCAAAAGTCAAGCAATGCTTACATGCCTCTCACCTGTCGGAATCCAGGGCCACCAGGGTTTCATCTGAGGTCTGGCTGAGCGCAGTGTAGCCCTTGTTGAATTTCACCGTCCTGGTAAAAGGAGGAGGAATTGCCATCAAACACTGCTGTGCAGCAGCAATGGAAGAAGACAGCATAGCCTAAAATATTTCTGGTTGGAAAGACAGGATTCCCTGTGGACTTTGCGTTCCTCACTTCTGCACCTGGTCGTCCAAAGGTGCTTTTTCACGAGGCAACTGGACTTTCTTTTTTTTTTCCCTCTTCGAAAAAGGCGTTTCGCTTCTCATCTAAGAAGCTTCTTCAGCTCCGAGTATAAATCTTTCCATTCTCCACCATCTAGCCAGAGCTGAAGAAGCTTCTTGGATGAGAAGCGAAACATTTTCAAAGAGAAACAAGGAAGTCCAGTTGCCTCGTGAAAAAGCACCTTTGGGACAACCGCAACCTGAATGATCGAGAATCTCCACAGACGTTATGCACCAGGTGCTGAATAGGAAAGGGGCCAGATTCACAGGCCCCACTTTTCAAGTCTCCCCCTGCATCCTGGCCAATCCTGAAAAAATAACCATCAGCGCCATTCGAGAAGAAAAGGACATGAACTCTGACCTCACGGCTCCTGGTTTGGGCTGTTGACGGACAGCTCCGGAAAGGACCCCCTTTTTCCGCAGCATTGCCTTGGCCATCTCGCGATGTTTTTCTGCGACAGACACCACAACAACATGGGAGAGAAATTCAGCATCTGGCTGTAGACTTTGGGCTTCTGCTAAATAAACCACGGTTTGTAGCATCTCACGTTTTTGTCAAAAATCAGCATCTGCTTCCAGTTTGGGGCAAAGCAGGTCAATTGTGAACAATTGGTTCACTTAATCCTCACATAAAGCGTGATCCACTGCACGTCCATCATAACTTTATGACTTTAACGGGCAGGCTCCATGACAGTCCTGAGTTGAGGACGATTTATAAAGAGGACACTTCCGGGGAGGTGGGGAGAAAAGCCGCGCACGCTTTTACTTACGTAGCTTATCCTGAATAGAAGATGGTTTGTTCATAATGTAGGGACCTCTTTTCTCTACTGGGGGGTCTCGGCACATCCTTCGTTTGTCCATTTGCCCCTGAAAAAGGAATTTGGGGTGGGGGGGGAATGAGAAGTTGGAATAGCAGTTGCATTGGACACTGGCGACAACAGAAATAAAACACAAAAAGGGCAACATTAGCAAGAAGCTTGTCGTTGTTGCTTACATATATTGTTGTTGTTTATATATAATCTGCCCAAAAGCTGTGATTGGATTTATTACTTTTGGCTGCTGAATCCTTCCCAAGGATCTAGGGCAGGGGTCTTCAAACTTGGCCCTTTTATGACTCGTGGACTTCAACTCCCAGAATTCCTCAGCCTAGCTGAGGAATTCTGGGAGTTGAAGTCCACAAGTCATAAAAGGGCCAAGTTGGAAGACCCCTATCTAGGAATAGTATTGATGTCTCGTAAATCATTATTAATAGCTGAATGGCTAGCTGTATACTAGATCTACTGTTAGGGCACGAAGACTGCCCACCTCTGGGAAGACATACCGCTAGTCCTCGACTTACGACAGTCTGTTTAGTGACTTTTTCCAAGTTACAACGGCGCTGGGGGTGGTGGTGGGAAAAAAAAAGCGACTTAGGACCATTTTTTCCCCCCGACGTTTTTTATACCCTCCCGCACTGCGCCAGGCTGGGAAAGCCTGGATTCTCCATCCTTGCTCTTGACATCTTGGCCGTTTCTGAATGGAGCCTCCACAGCCAGGAGCAGTCTACCCCCTCTATAGCCGTCTCGGCGAATAGGAAGGCGAGAAGAACAAGAGGCTGGGGGAGGCCCGGTGTGTGTGTGTGTGTGTGTGTGGCGGGGTGTTAAGAGAAATTAAAGGACCGTACCCAGAGCGCCGCCCCCCACCCCCCACCCCGGGCCTGATCCAGCCGAGCTCCTCGGGCCGACCCAAAGCCGCCAGGCCGGCCATTAAGAGGCTTTTTCCACCGGCCGCGACTTTCCCAGCCCCGCGGTTGCCGGTGTCTTACCGGGTCGCCGCCAGGCACGAGGCGCGGCCCGGCCTCCTTTCCCCGCGGCGGATCCTCCTCGCCTCCATCTCCCGTCGCCATCGCCGCTTCTTGCCCGGAGAGTATCCCCCCGCCCCTCCAAGCCACGCCTTCTCTGACCGTCATCGCGCGCCTCAGCCAATAAGAAACGCGACGGCCAGGGTTTTGTTTTTTTCCCCCTTCCGAAATTAGCATCCGACGCTCTGCCTGATTGGTCGGTCTGTAGGGCCCCGCCCTTGCTCTCTCTCTCTCTCTCTCTCTCTCTCTCTCGAGCGCGAGCAACGCCTATGGGCGGGGTTAGCGGAGCGAGAGCCGACCAATGGGAGGTGGCCCGTTTGTTTGTTTGTTTTTTGGAAGAGCAGAGCGAAGGGGCGCTCTAGGATGCTGGAGGTCTCGCGCTCCGTGGCATCTGTCACCAGAGCCCTCCAGTTGCTGAAGTGTTGCTGCCTGCGGGAATTTTTTTAAACCGACAAACAGGGGGAAAAAAGTGGCAATTTTATCTCATTGGTGTGAAAAGGATTTTTCTCCAGCCTGTTCCAAAGGTCTTGCACTACAACTCCCATCGTGCTGCTATTTCCCTTACTTAAGTTTTGCAAAACGTTCGCATTTTGTCCTTTTAATGTTTTATGTTGTGGTTTTTATCTCGTTGTAAGTTACCTAACGTTGCTTGATGATGGTGAGTTGGGTGGCATATAAATTTAATAAATAAAAACAGGCAAGGGATTCAATTAACCCATTTCTATGAAGTGACGCGGTGGCTCAGTGGGTTAGGACGCTGAGCTTGTCGATCAGAAGATCGGCAGTTTGGCGGGTCGAATCCTGAGTGCCGCGTAGCAGAGTGAGCGCCTGTTACTCGTCCCAGCTTCTGCCAACCTAGCAGTTCGAAAGCACGTAAAAAATGCAAGTAGAAAAATAGGGACCACTACGGTGGGAAGGTAACAGCGTTCCGTGCGCCTTTGGCGTCTAGTCATGCCGGCCACATGACCACGGAGACGTCCTCGGACAAGCGCTGGCTCTTCGGCTTTGAAACGGAGATGAGCACCGGCCCCTAGAATTGGAAACGACTAGCACGCATGTACGGGGGAACCTTTACCTTTGAAGTGATAGATCAGAGGCTCCAATTGCCTCTCTGGAGGCGAGTAAAGAGAAAGCAACTCCGACAATTCTTAGCCATTATGAGAGTGTAGCTAACTTTGTTTACAACATATGCGCTTGCTTTTCCTAAGCAGCCTTGCTCATCTTTCATGGACCACAGGGACACAATTGTTTCACGTCAACATGTAATGCATCCGTGTGTTTATCCTATCCAAATATGTTCAGATTCACCACTATTCTTATTTTATGCAAGTCTCCACTTCAGTATTTATACCGTGATACAAGAAAAAGTCACTGGATCAATGGAAATTTCAGCCAGCAAACTAACAGATCTCATCAAGCACTGCCACGTATTTTCAAAAGCTTCTAAATAAAACTATTAGGACTACAAACTTGTCTGTTTTTAAGTGGCATAACTGACACATTACGTTGCTTAATGTGGAGACCTGACCTTTTTCTTTTTATGTAATAAATGCTAAGATTTGTGTAAGCGGCCAAAGTCAATCAAGCTTCTTGTCCAATTTATATTCCATGAAAGCAATATGATTCTATGCTGTTCTTAACATAAATACTTATGAAATTGTAATTTCATAATTGGGTTTAGCATGTTAATATGCTGGATTCTTTCATTTTTTGAAATGTGAAGAACTGCTTTTTGTGCAGAAAAATATAGAATTCAGTGTCTGAATAGCATCCCATGTTTGCTCAATCTTGCCTTGGAAAATACAATTTTTTTTGTGTGTGTAATCTATAACCATAGGCTAAGATCTAAAGTCAATTCAAACCATTTCCTCTTTATTAGGTCAACTTCACAATACATATCCAGGACTCAATAAAAGGAAGAAGTGATTTCAAATAAGTAATTATAATGTCTATATCCAGATAATTGTTGTACAGTCACAGAACCTTAACAGTATATTCACGGGAAGTCCGTCTGGAAAAAAACAAGATAGCTGGAATTAGTTTGGATGTATTCTTTTCAAGTTCACAAGCCTCCTGAGGAGGGAATGGATAGAAAGGTTAAGAAAAGATATTCCAACTTCAATACTAGCTTGCAGACGAATACATGCCTGCATAGAGCAATTTAAGGAATTGCTTGTAGCATTTAATTGCAAATAGAATAATCTTTATTGTCATTGTGTATCTCACAAAGAAATTAAGTGCTGTCCACAGTGCACACTACATACAAGTAAAAACCTCAAGTAAAAATATACAAAAATATACATTATATACATACATCTTTCTCAAGTCTATTCACCATTGCGCTGCCCCTAATATTGCACTTCAATGTGGCACTATACAGTAGTATTTAATATGGTTATAGCTCTGGGATAAAAACCATTTTTCAGCCTATTTTTCTTCGTTTTGACTTTTGTCTGCCCTTCGGATGCTTGGCATAGCACCCGGGCTGCTACTTCTATACCAAAACACCTCTCCTAATTTCCATCAGGCTCTAGGTTCTTTTTACATTTAAAAAAAACAGATCTGAGGAAAAACTCAGACAAGTAGAGATCAGCGCAGCATTCAAATTCCCTGGGGCTTTGCAAATAAGTGGCTACCTTGATATCACAGCCATTTTAGGAAGGGGGAAGCCCCAATCCATTCTGAGAGTGCCTGCAATGTGTCCTCAAAGGACCAAATGTGCAATCGCAACCAGTAAGTTGAGAGAGCCATGGTCTACTCTTGTGCTGTAACATGGGACTTTTTCCTCTGCATCTCCACTACACGCACTTCCAATATGCATGCAAGTTCCATAAAACTGTTTTATTTTAGCATAAATTTGCTTGTGCTAATTTCTCTAATTTTGCCTTGTTGGCAAAACGCTTTCATTATCATGCTGACTCTGTGGGTATGTCTCTGTGTATCAGAGGAAATAAATGGTGAATAAGAGCAAATAGCAGGATCACATCCAAATAGCAGGATCACATCCAAATTTTAAAAATACAGAGCTTAATTTTTTTGAATTTGAGGGACGTCTGCTGCACTTTAAAGTAGTGCCCCCCAAAAAAATAAAGTGAAGAAGTACAAGACAACTGAGGTATATTTTCATTTTTAATATTCTTTAAACCTCAGAGGTATTAGAGCCCAAGTGAGCGCCTGTTACTCGTCCCAGCTTCTGCCAACCTAGCAGTTCGAAAGCACGTAAAAAATGCAAGTAGAAAAATAGGGACCACTACGGTGGGAAGGTAACAGCGCTCCGTGCACCTTTGGCGTCTAGTCATGCCGGCTACATGACCACGGAGATGTCCTCGGACAAGCGCTGGCTCTTCGGCTTTGAAACGGAGATGAGCACCGGCCCCTAGAGTCGGAAATGACTAGCACGCATGTGCGGGGGAACCTTTACCTTTATTCTACAGAAAATTGGATTCCAGTTATTGAGAACATACCACGTGCCCCACATTTTCTGCATAGGGACAGCAATATTTTTCTCTACCTTATCAAAGTGGTAGACAAATGTATTTTCTACATTTTTAGAAGCCTTTGCTTACTTTATATGCCAAACAGACTATTAAAGAACACACGCACAAGGCAAAAAATTAAAGATGTATTTTCTTACATTTAAGTTTACGCTTTGTCCATGTCAAGTTCTTCTGGAGTTGAAATTCCCAATTCATTCAAAGTTGGTCTAAGTTCCTGGATAACGTAAGGATATATCTCCTTGTATTTCCCTGCTTTGTACTAATTCAAAGAGAACACAAAAGAAATTCAGAATTTAAAAAGTAGATTTGGCAAGACAAGGTGGGTCTACTTAAGGCCCAAGAGCTTGACCTTTCTAAGGACCGAATTTTATCCAAGAAATAGGCATAACTCACAGGCAACAGATATTTTGACTGCCAGAAAGCTGCAGTTATATTCACTCGTATGTGGTTTCACTGAACTTATTTGATTGGTTATTTCTGACCGCTGACCTTATTTCTGAAAAGTTCATGTCCAGAGAAGCTATATTACATAGGTGAAGCACATGCTTATTAAGTTCAGCGTCTTGAATTCCCTTTTAAATTGATATTTTTAATTTATTTTTATAGATAACTCGAGGCAACGATGTTGTGAGATGAGGTGGTCTGAAAGTGACTGGCCCAAGGTCACCTCGCTAGGTGGGACTAGAACTCACCATCTCCTGGTGTTTAGCCTGGTGCCTTAACCACTAGACCAAACCTGGACGAGTGTCAAATGAATGAGGAAGAGCCAGACTGCAACATGTAGAAGTAGACACTTTATCCCCGCATACTAAGCCAGCATGCTACCTATGCTGTCTCTGAGTTAAGGTAAGTGAATTCAAACAGTCTGGCCTACTAGGCCACTGGTTCCTGTCTGATTCCTCTCCCTCTCCCACTCATGGTCCTTCCTGCTCGTGCATCCGTAAAGCCAGAAACATTGTGGCTGATTACACACTCCCCTCATACACACTCTTCACTCTTTTGCCATCTGGAAAGAGGTACAGGAGCATTCGGGTTCGGACATCCAGATTGTGTTACAGTTTCTTCCTACAAGCCATTAGAATTCTCAACACGAAGAAACTGGAACTATAAATACTTGTATTTGTAGTAGTTTTTTAAGTTTTTAGTTTAGAGTTATGTGTAGTTTGTGTTCTGTTCTTTTTTTTGATTCGTGTCATCTGATGTAGCACCTTGGTCCTGGGGAAACGTTGTTTCGTTTCACTGTGTACTGTACTGTATATTGTTGAAATGACAATGAAGTCTACTACTACTACTACTACTACTACTACTACTACTACTACTAAATGCTTCACTTTAAGCCTTTCCCATATAAGGATGGAGGGGAAGGGGAGGGTGGAAGAATCCCAGAGGTTTGGTAGTGAATGCAACCGACGTGTGTAAGGGAACATTTTACCACTGTGCTCTACATTGTAGAGAAGCAAAAGGATACCTTAACTCACCTTTACCATTTCCAAGATGCGGATTGTGGTAGCCAAGTCATTTAGCCGCCTGCACGCCCTCAAAGCCGCATCAATAATTTTTGGTTCGGGAACCATGTCTGCGTCGACTAAGGTGTTAATACCTATCAAAAGAAACATACATTGAAGGAGAGGGCTGCATTTATTCGAGTCCTCCCCTTCTCGTGTTCGTGATGTATTTCACCACTTTGTGACGTAAAACTGAATTCTTTTCTCCCTTTGGGTCTCTATTGTATTTTAATCGGGCATGCATTTAATTATTTTTTTTTAATTTTTGTAAATTTCTGTGTTTTATTCTTGCCCTGTACACCGCCCTGAGTCCTTCGGGAGAAGGGCGGTATAGAAATGATAATAAATTAAATTAAATTAAATTATTCAAACCTCTCAGATTTTGCCATAGAGTATGTAACGTATAGTAACTCTGTTTATGTCCAGATACTGCAGCCAATTTTGGTCACCATATCACAAAAAAGATGTTGAGAGTTTGGAAAAGAAATCAGAGAAGAGCAACTAAGATGATCAAAGGCCTGGAGACCAAAACATATGAAGAACGACTGCAGGACTTGGGTTTGGCTAGTCTAAAGAAAAGAAGAAATAGGGGAGACATGACAGCAGCGTTCCAGTATTTGAGCGGCTGCCATAAAGAAGAGGGGGTCATGTTATTCTCCAAAGCACCAGAGGGAAGGACAAGAAACAACGGTTGGAAACTGATCAAGGAAAGAAGCAACCTGGAATTAAGGAGAAACTTCCTGACAGTGAGCACAATCAACCAGCGGAACAGCTTGCCTCCAGAAATCGTGGGCGCTCCATGACTGGAAATTTTTAAGAGGACACTGGACATTCACCTGTCTGAGATGGTGTAGGTTCTCCTGCTTGAGCAGGGGGCTGGACTAGAAGACCCCCAGGGTCCCTTCCAGCTCTGCTCTGCTCTATTCCAATTCTAACTAATTCTATTCAGATACAAAATCTAAGGCATAATTTCAGGTTAAAATCTTATTTCCCTAACATTTACTTCAATCTCAAAGTTTAACATTGTTAATCATAATATTATTATAGTTAGTTTTTGCTGTACCAATGTAGCTATTCAAACTGGGGAGGGGGGAGAACTTGAGGTCTTTGTGATTTTGGCTCTAGAATTATTCTGTCAGCTCCAGGAAAGAGACCTATATAATTCCTATTGGGTTGCACAAATCAATCCAATTTTTAGAAAACATAATTTCTCTAATGCAGGAACACGGAAGCCCACCCACCCCCACCCTGATATTTCCTGTGGGTGTTTACCTTTTCTGAGTTCCCAGTCATCAATATCTGGTTTGTTGAAAAACATCACCCAGCGAGCATCAAGTTCTTCATCTGTAATCTCTGCTTTGTGAGCATAGCAACGCAGAGGTAGTACTGGTTTGCAACAAAAATGAGAAGGAGCAAAAGGCAAAGAGGTTAAACATTCAAGGGTGAGGCTACAACACTACAAGTACAGGTAATCCTTGACTTATGACCACGACTCTGCCCTGGATGGTTGTAACACGGTTATAACCGTGATAGACATAAAACGAGTATATTATTTGACATGTATTCTTTGACTTTGGAATTTATTTGTTTCATTCTTCTTAAATAATTCAGCTCAACTCAGCAAGACAATTAAATACCATATAAGCAGGGCTTTCTTTGTCATAGAATGTCCAGATCAGAGTTCCGGCACCTTTTTTGGATGGAACCTTGTAGGGTAGGCAAGATGGGTTGTATGATGTGTGTGAGTTCCGGCACCTTTTTTTTTTAACAAAAAAAGCACTGCATATAGGCATAAAAGATACTGGGGACATTTAACACTGTATTACTTCAGAAGCTTGATTATTCCAGGCACAGGGGGAAAAAATAATACTAACATGAGAAGAGACTAAGACAGGGGTCTTCCAACGTGGCTCTTTTATGACTTGTGGACTTCAACTCCCAGAATTACTCAGTCAGGCACGTGTGCCCGGCTGAGGAATTCTGGGAGTTGAAGTCCACAAGTCATAAAAGGGCCAAGCTTGAAGACCCCTGGCCTAAGAGTCTGTATGATACCAATAAGATAGGAGAAAAGTCTTTTCAAGTCTGGGGTCCTGATCCTGTGGAACACTCTACCGTTGGAGGTGAGTCCTTCTCTCAGCCTGCTGGCCTTCTGGAAGTGTATTAAGGTTTGGTTTTGCCTTCTGGCTTGGGGTCCCAAGTGGGATAGTCACCGCTGGAGGTGCCCTATGGGATAAGAACTCATCTCTCTACTATCCACCTCTTGGCTCCTGGCTTCTGCGTAGTTTTAATTTTTCAACTGGCCTTTTTATCTTTTTATGATATGTAAGCCACCCAGAGTAGCCTTATAGGGGAGGTATGTGGCATGTAAATTTAATAATAATGAAACTGGGAAATTATTTGATATTTTTGGAATTTTGCTTCACTAAACGTAGTCTTGAAAGAGTAAATGAGGACACCTTGTAATGTTGATTGACCAACGCTAATTCTTACTTCTGCAGAAATAAAAGTCTCCGGTAACATCTTTTGCAATTAACAAATTCTTATTAAAAGGTGCATGCCTTCGTGAGCATATATAAACTGTGCTTGTTGTTGTTAGCTGCGAAGTCGTGTCCGACCCATCGCGACCCTATGGACAACATTCCTCCAGGCCTTCCTGTCCTCTACCATCTTCTGGAGTCCATTTAAGCTCACGCCTACTGCTTCAGTGACTCCATCCAGCCACCTCATTCTCTGTCGTCCCCTTCTTCTATTGCCCTCGATCTTTCCCAGCATTAGGCTCTTCTCCAGTGAGTCCTTCCTTCTCATTAGGTGGCCAAAGTACTTGAGTTTTAGCTTCAGGATCTGGCCTTCTAAAGAGCAGTCAGGATTGATCTCCTCTAGGACTGACCGGTTTGATCGCCTTGCGGTCCAAGGGACTCGCAGGAGTCTTCTCCAGCACCACAGTTCAAAGGCCTCAATTCTTTGGCGCTCAGCCTTTCTTATGGTCCAACTTTCACTGCCATACGTTGCAACTGGGAAGACCATAGCCTTGACTATACGCACTTTTGTTGACAGGGTGATGTCTCTGCTTTTTAGTGTGCTGTCTAGATTTGCCATGGCTTTCCTCCCCAGGAGCAAGCGTCTTTTAATTTCTTGGCTACAGTCCCCATCTGCAGTGATCTTGGAGCCCAGGAAAATAAAATCTGTCACTACCTCCATTTCTTCCCCATCTATTTGCCAGGAATTGAGAGGGCCAGATGCCATGATCTTGGTTTTCTTAATGTTAAGTTTCAACCCAAGTTTTGCACTCTCCTTCTTCACCTGCAACAAGAGGCTCTTTAGTTCTTCTTCACTTTCTGCCATTAGAGTGGTATCATCTGCGTATCTTAGGTTGTTGATATTTCTTCCGGCAATCTTAATTCCAACTTTTGATTCATCTAGCCCTGCCTTTCTCATGATGTGCTCTGCATATAAGTTAAATAGGCAGGGCGACAGTATACAGCCTTGCCGGACTCCTTTCCCAATTTTGAACCAATCAGTGGTTCCGTGTCCAGTTCTCACTGTTGCTTCTTGACCCGCATATAGGTTTCTCAAGAGACAAATAAGATGGTCTGGTACTCCCATCTCTTTAAGAACTTGCCACAGTTTGTTATGATCCACACAATCAAAGGCTTTAGCATAGTCAATGAAGCAGAAGTAGATGTTTTTCTGGAACTCCCTAGCTTTCTCCATGATCCAGCGTATATTGGCAATTTGATCTCTAGTTCCTCTGCCTCTTCGAAATCCTGCCTGCACTTCTGGTAGTTCTCGATCCACATACTGCTGAAGTCTAGCTTGTAGGATTTTAAGCATGACTTTACTAGCATGAGAAATGAGTGCAATGGTGCGATAGTTTGAACATTCTTTGGCACTGCCTTTCTTTGGAATTGGAATGTAAACTGATCTTTTCCAATCCTGTGGCCATTGTTGAGTTTTCCAAATTTGCTGGCAAATTGAGTGTAGCACTTTTACTGCATTGTCTTTTAAGATTTTGAATAGCTCAGCTGGAATACTGTCACTTCCACTAGCTTTGTTGTTGCTCAGCTTTTCTAAGGCCCACTTCACTTCACATAAACTGTGCTAACCGAAGGTAAAACCTTAAGAATTTAACATGCACTTTCATTTCCCTCATCTGCCCAATTCTACCAACATTGAGTAATTAAACTTTCAACATCTGTTAAGTAAATGGGCCTTTAGAGATATTAACACATCACCAATGCAATATAGCAACTGTGAAAATACTATCCTATGTGCCCTGTTTATTTATCTAGCATATGCCAATGTGCCCTGACACTAGCTAGGGATGTAAAGAACTTTAAGGCACAGCTGCATGAAATAAAATCTTGAATGCAGCAAATAGGAGTAACAGATATTCTTGAGGCAGACTCCAAGACCAATTCCTACTCTGAAATAGGAAAACGCCAAAAGGGAAGATCACTGTAAAATCTAAAGTAAAATTCAGTCACACAAGAGTGTGGACCTAAAGGTACAAAGTCCATGCGGAGAGAGGAAGGCAGGGAGGTTATAAGCAACAGGCTCCTCAACTAAAGCTTGTTCTTGGTCAAAGAAAAAAAATAAAAGGGAAAGTAAAATCACAAAGGAGTGTTCGTTCAACTTCCTTAAAATTATTAAGCTTTTGTTGCCCTGTATATAATTGCTGGGTGTGGCTTATTAATAGAAGCTATACTTTGAATTTTAAGTAATGTCATTAATAGGTAGAAATCAGAACATGTCACTGTTTGCATCTCATTTCAGAAGTCAAAGCCACTGCATATAATTTTCTTCAAACATAAAACCAGAAAAAGGGAGAACACGCTTTAGTCTACTCAAGGAGAGCAGAACAAGAGCATAATATACATTTGCATAGTGAGCGAATACATTGCCTCCCCGCAAAAATCCCCAACTCCAGATATGATCACATAAGATTAGAAATAATGGACTTTAGTTAAATAACCTCATACATGTCACTGTAATATTTGTTCATATAGTACATCATTATACAATATACACAGAGGTATAGGAGCCCAGGTCACGGCTGGGTGGGAATGAGGGAGGGACAAAGGAAGATGAGAAAGAGGAAGGAAGGAAGATGAGGAAGGAAGGAAGGATGGGAAAGAGGAAGATGAGAAAAGAGGAAGGGAAAGAGGAAGGAAGATGAGAAAAAGGAAGGAAGGGAAAGAGGAAGATGAGGAAGGAAGGAAGGGAAAGAGGAAGGAAGATGAGGAAGGAAGGAAGGAAAAGAGGAAGATGAGAAAGAGGAAGGAAGGAAGATGAGGAAGGAAGGGAAAGAGGAAGGAAGATGAGAAAAAGGAAGGAAGGAAGGAAGGGAAAGAGGGAGGAAGATGAGGAAGGAAGGAAAGGAAAGAGGAAGATGAGAAAGAGGAAGGAAGGAAGATGAGGAAGGAAGGGAAAGAGGAAGGAAGATGAGAAAAAGGAAGGAAGGAAGGAGGGAGGGAGGGAGGGAGGGAGGGAAGGAAGGAAGGAAGGAAGGAAGGAGGGAGGGAGGGAGGGAAGGAAGGAAGGAAGGAAGGAAGGAAGGAAGGAGGGAGGGAGGGAGGGAGGGAAGGAAGGAAGGAAGGAAGGAAGGAAGGAAGGAAGGAAGGAAGGAAAAAAGGGAAGGTTCCCAAGTCCATTCAGCCCCAACCCTGCTGCCCTTTTCCCAAAGCCTTAGAAGCAGCTGCTGTCCTCACACCCTTCAGCTCCTTGACCTCTTCACAAAGCTTCAGACCGTTTCTCACCCCCCCCCCCAACATTTATTCTAGAAAAACGATTTCATCGAGATGCCTTTGAGTGGACATAAAGCGTGGGGGGGGGCAGTCCTCCCTTCCTTTTCCTTCTAACCCCGGGGGGGGGGCGCGCCCAGAGGTCCCCCTTCCGCAGCCGGGCCTGGCCTTCTCCTCTCAGCCAGGGCCCCGCTCAATGTCACCTTCCCGCCCGGGCGGGGCGACCAGCGGGGACCCCACATTCGTGGTTGGCGGGGGGGGGGGGCTGCAGGAGGCCCCAGGCGGGCGGTGTGGTGGGGGGGATGAATTGGGCATGGCCGCGCAGGGCTGCCCGTCTGACAGGATCTGACAGGAGAGGTGGGGGAGGGGACGACCGGCTTCGGGCAGCGGGGGAGGATGGGAGTTGTAGTCTCTCCCCCCACCCCACCCCCGGGGAGAGCGAGAGGGCCGCGTTTCCTCTCAGGGGGGCCGGGGGGGGGCTCACCTGCCGCAGCGGGCGTCCTCAGGGCCAGGCCGCGCAGGGCGGTGGCGGCGCAGCTGCGGAGGAGCCGGGCGGCGGCCAGCATGGCTGAGGGACGGGGAAAACGGACGGAAGGGAAGGCGAAGGAGAAGCGAGGCCCCGGCGGCGGTTACAGCGCGCGACTTTGCGCCTGCTTGCCTGCTCGCTCGCCACACGCGGCCCGCTCTCCGGTCACCCGGAGGACAAAAATGGGACGAGCCGGGCGACGGCGGCGCGCGAGGGACAAAAGCCGCGCCGCGCACGCCACGCAGGCGGGAGGGGCGGCCAGGAGAGGCGGGAAGGGAGGGGATGCGCGCGCAGGAGGCCCGGCGCTCCGTTTCCAAAGGAGGAGGAGGAGGAGGAGAGAGAAAAAAAAAAGGAGGGGCGGGGTTTCTGCCGCGCGGAGGCGGGCGGGGCCGCCTGGCTGGGCAGCCAATCAGAGAGGGCGAGAAGAATCAACCAGGCACCGGCGGCTTAATCGGGGCGGCGGGGGGGGGGGGAGGGGGGAAAAGTGCAAGCTTGGCTGGCTCAGGAATTCTGGGAGTTGAAGTCCATGAGGCATAAAAGAGCCGAGGTTGCCTACCCCTGGGCTAGCCTGTCTTTTTTTTTTTCAATGACGTCCACTGCTTTGCCGTGCCACCTGGTGGCTTGGGAAGACATTTCTGGAGACTTTCCCCAAAGTTTCCAAAGCTTTTCAAAGGGGAGGGTGGCCGGTTCCCAAACTGGCCTTCTTCTGCCCTGCACTTGGCACCGCTCTTCCTCGCTCTTCCTCGCCTTCCAGGGCTAGGCTGGGGTCTTCTTGAAGTCGTCCTCGTTGCACGCTTTCTTCAAGGCTCCCTCCGCACACCTCGGCCTTGAGTCACAAATCATGTTTTACAAAGCGCCACGGCTCGGCTCGGCGTGGCGTGTTAAGGACGCTCCATTGCAGGTTCGCACCGCGGCAGTTCTGTGAGCCTCGTGGAACAAACCAGATAGGAATCGCAGCCAGATGTACTAATTAATCAATTAATTAAATAACTCATGAATTAAGAAATGTCCTGACAGTTAGAACAATTAACCAGTGGAACAACCTGCCTCCAGAAGTGGTGAATGCTCCAACACTGGAGGTTTTTAAGAAGAGACTGGGCAAGCATTTGTCTGAAATGGTATAGGGTTTCCTGCTTGAGCATGAAACTAGAAGACCTCCAATGTCCCTCCCAACCTATTCTATTCTATTCTATTCTATTCTATTCTATTCTATTCTATTCTATTCTATTCTATTCTATTCTATTCTATTCTATTCTATTCTATTCTATTCTTATTCCATCCCATATTCTATTCTATTCTATTCTATTCTATTCTATTCTATTCTATTCTATTCTATTCTATTCTATTCTATTCTATTCTATTCTATTCTATTCTATTCTATTCTATTCTATTCTATTCTATTCTATTCTATTCCTATTCTACTGTAAAGCCACAATGACGGAATCTTGCAAGACGGAAAATACAATTCTTCCCCGCTCTTCTTTACACTGGAGACACGAGGGACGTTTTCTTCTGAACTCTTGTTCCACTCACTATCTAGCTGTGGACTGTGCTGTCTCTTATTTGGACATTCCTTTGGTGGTCTTGCCACTGTGCTCATTAAAAGCTCCATCACTGAGTAAAACTCACCAGATGGTTCAGCCATAGGCCACCTTGGCATGACACATGGATCTTCTGGTGCTGGGGGCAAACCTTTTAAAGCTCTTAGCGCCTGCAGCAATCTGACAAATGAGAAACTGAGATCCTGTGGAGTATGGAGCCCTTGGGGGGTGTATAACATTTAAAAGATGGCTGGTAGAATTAATGTAAGCAGTTCCTCCTTTCCTCTACACTAAAAAATGACTGATCTGCAGCCATTAGGCATCATGGACCTAGTGCAGGGGTGGGGAACCTTGGCTCTTTTATGACTCGTGGACTTCAACTCCCAGAATTCCTGAGCCAGCCATGCTGAGGGGAAAGGGAGAGGTTTCCAAGCTGAGCCATGCTGGCTCAGGAATTCTGGGAGTTGAAGTCCAGGAGTCATGAAAGGGCCAAGGTTGCCTACCCCTGGCCTAGTGCAATCAATCAATCAATCAATCCCCTTCCCAAGATTGCAGTTCACCTTTTTTGGTGGTTTGAGTTCCTCCACACCTTCCACAGTTGATCCCAGCCTTGTCGGGAAGGAAGAGGGAGAAGAAAGTCAACAAAGGGGCGAAGCAGAACAACAGCTGAACATTAGTATTCAATCGTGCAGCAGGAAGATGAGCAAAATGAATTGATCTGTGTGACAAAGAGATAAGGGTCCACCACTAGCCCCAAGGAAGCAGCTGTTTGCTGGGAGATAAGAAGGCAATCTAACAACAGATTGTATTAGGAGCTTCCCTGCCTCTCTCTCTCTCTCTCTCTCTCTCCCTCTCTCTCTCTCTCTCTCTCTCTCTCTCCTGTAGATTTCACTGTACATACTGCCTTTCCCCCCCTTATTTTTGTTCCTGTCTTGGTTAGAACAGGGCTCTTGACAATAGGAGACAGAGAGATGGTAGGATTCCAAAATGGGAAGGTCTTTTCTCCTCTCCAAGCTTCTCTAAGGTGCCTGCATTTTTTTCATTCTGGATTTCTCATTTTCAGCAGTCAGCTGGCTGCCCTGTCACCAGATTCGAAGCCAAAGTTGGGTGATGAACAGAGAGATACACAGAATTGGAGGTTTGGAGAAACCATTACCGTATTTTGACAGCTTGCAAGTGACCGATGTGAGCTGGTGGGAATGCAAATGTGTACAAATGCTGTCGATCAAAAGCCAGGGTTGACGCCCCCTTTGCCAACCTTTTGTGGAGGGTCTTGGTAAACCGCATGACCCTCCTTCCAAAGAGCAAGAGACGAGGAAGAAGAACGTGGCGGCAGATGAACAGAAAACGGATTCTTCGCCTGAAGAGCAGGCCCTCTGCATATCTCAGAAATCCTGTAAGCTTCCTGTCGGCTAACAGTGCCTTTGTCCCTGTGGTTTGGGTCAAGTGGAGAACGTTACCCATAACGTCAGGATTTCCCAACCTCAGCAACTTTAAGATGATTGAACTTCAACTCCCAGAATTCCCCAGTCTGCTGGCTTTGGTGGCTAAGGTGAGACTAGAACGCTTAGTCTCCTGGAAATCGGTCCAAAGTCACTCAGTCCTCTTTCGTGTTTAAACCAGGACTAGAATTCTCCATCTCCTGTTTTCTGGTCCAGTGCCATAACCATTAAAGCATACTGGCTCTTGTGTCTTATTCCAAAAAGCCTGACCAAAAAGCCAGCTGCTTAAATATCTGGGTTAACCCAGCTGTGGTCCTCATCCCCAAAGATCACATCCAGCTTTGGCGTGAGCTACCTCATTTGGCGCTCTCCATGGTGCTAAAAACCAACTCGTCTTAACGATGGTATTCTTTTTTGTTGCTTAATCATGAATGCATTGATTTTAAACATAGGCATGTTTCCAGCCAACTTTCCAGCCAATCCCCCTTCCCTCAAAGTAGCCCTCAGCAATCAGGTGCATGCAATTAAAGCACATTATAATCAAACACGATCGCAGCCCATTGATAAGCAACATTAAAATTCCAGCCACAATACTTCCATCAGAGGCAATTACAGCTGAGCTACATTTTATGGAACTGGAACAAATAAATTGGGCATTAAGGCTTCCTTCAGATTTGATAGGGATCAGGCCTGGTAATTCACACATTCCCGAAAAGCCTCCATCCTCTCATTCTAGCCCAGAATAGCATTCAAAAGAGACTCTGTGAGGATTTGGGATTGTAAGATTATGTTTACTCAGAAAGTGAGTTTGGACTAGTGCCGAAGGCACCAGGCTTGAATCCAGGAGGCTGGGAGTTCTAGTCCTGCTTTAGGCATGAAAGCCAGCTGGGTGACTTTGGACCAATCACCAGGAGACTGAGAGTTCTAGACCTGCCTTGGGCCTGAAAGCCAACTGGGCAACCTTGGGACAGTCACTCCCCCTTAGCCCAACCCACCTCATCTTGTCATTATGGGGAAAATAGGATTAGAAAGGACCATTAAGTATGCTCACTGCCTTGAGTTATTTATAAAAATAAAGGAGGGGTATAAATAATAGGTAAGTAATACAAAATATCTGGGTTCACACAACTGTCTAAACCCAACTGTCAGGATTGCACCAAACCCTTCAGGGCTTAGCTCATTTCTTCTGTGATTTAAGTTTACCTAAGACTCTAATTGATGGTTTTATTCAACCAAGATCTGCAAAATAATCTATGGTTGACTGGGTTTGGACATGAGGATAAGCCAAAAGCCAGCAAGTCCCATTATTTGCAGAGACCCAGCCGGTGTATAGAATCATTCAAAGGCCAGTGAAGAGCGAATATTTCTTCTCATTTCTGTAGTGGCGAACCCAGCATATTTTTTATATCCCAACTGACACATTATTAGTCTCCAAGAAAGATTGCTTTTAATGGATATTTTTTTTCATCTGCTTCTGAAAGGCTCAGGTAACCTTATAAAGTCTCTGGTCGTGCTATTCTGTCCCTTTTATCATATTCGCTCGAGGCCTGGCAAGCTTTAAAAGCTTTTCAAACAGAAGCACCACAAACACATCGGGAAGGAGTAAAGAAGAATAAGAAGGGGGGGGGAAAAAGACTAAGGAGTAAAGCATCACCAATTCTTTTATCTTTAGGTCCAGGGCACCAGGAGATAACCCTGGCCCGCTCCCCAATCCCCTAGGATCATTTTGCTAAAATTAAATAGCAAAAATGCTAATCACGCTGGCATTATTCCCTCCTGGTGATGAGTCAAAATGGCTCAGTCCATTGACCAAGATGCATTCTGTGCCCATTTAATGTTTTGTTGAAAAGGAAAAAAAAAGATTGTTCAACCCATCAACCCCCAAATCATGCCCCATTAACGATTTCACCGTATCCATATCTTTGTACCCCTACAGCTCCTAAGGAGAGCATCCCCTGTTTGCAAAAATAGTCTAGCGATTGGGGGCAACCCATTAATCATTTTTGACCACCTAGTTACTAGTAGCAGGTGCTTTTTCGCCCCATGCAAAGGAAAGCTGCAGTCCCACGACAAACAGAACCCCGTAGGCGCAGAGATGAATCCTAGGAAGAGCGCAAAAGCTTCAAATATTTAATGGCTTCCTGTCCCTGACTTGCATCTTTCTAATCTGAGGCCTGACATGGAAGAGAAAAGCAAAATAGGTCCATCTGTCTCTCTCTCTGGGCTTCACTCAGAAGAAATCACTGGGCTGTAGCCTTAGAGCTGGCCATTAATAACCCTGACAGCTGGGGATGAAGGTGTGACTTCAGCAGAGCCTGTGTTCTTCCTAACAAGCCAAACATCTCAGTGTAGGCTTCTCAGCTTCCTATCCCTGCAAGCTGAGAACTGGCCCTTGACTGGGGGGGCTTGGGGAGGTTCCCTGCCTCCACTGGGGTCAGGTATCCCTTGACATCCAAGAACACAGTGACTGGACACCCTCAAAGCTGACACCACCCAGAGCACAGAGCAATTCGAAGAAGTAGTGCAACTTCAGAAGATGCGGAGAGACCTGGCCCACAAGAGTCAAGGATCGGACACAGCTGAAGGGTTCACATCATCAGCCTTTAAGTGACCTGGAGATCTGTCCTTCCCTGAGCTCTTGACTGAGCATCCAACATCTCTAGAAGAGTGACGTCAGGGAAAGCTCTGCCAGGACAGACTCACCATGACCATCAGTGGGAGGGTCCAATGGCTCTGGAGCCCAGCAGCTAAAGAAGATGGAACGTCATGATGAAAAAAGCATGGATGGGGGAAACCTCCCTGGCTGTTTTCCCCATAGCTGGCATAACCATCAGTCCCTTCTCAGCCATCCCCCACACAAAGGAATGGGGCCAAAAAAGAACTTTGGTAAGGTACATTCAATCATGGCTTGTTCAAACAAACTTTACTGAACCAACCGCAACTGGTGGGGTGTGCAGAAGAGTCCAACTCTGAACCCCTGTTTTACAAACCACGGTTTACAGAACCCCCTGAGCCCCAAACCAAAGAAAACCCTGCCATTACCCACAATGTGTGAATCTCCTCTTGTCTCAACCAGGGTTGTTTTTCCCCCCTACTGAGAAACAATAAGTCCTTTAGACAAGCACAGTATATTGTATTGTGTCATGGACAATGTGTTCATGCAACTTTCCATAGGAACAAAAAGTAATAAATTTCCAGGCATTCTGCAAAATGTTTTCTCGTCTGACTTCTGTGCGGTTAAAATAAGCTCCTTTGCATAAGCTTGTCTCATATGTGCTACCTATGGCTCTTCAGCACTGGGTACCTCCAATGTTTCCTTCTTTAGCTGCTCTGTCATTCTGCTGGGGGCATCTGCAAAATAAAGAGTCTCTTTCCCCCCCACCTCACCCCCCCTGCTCTCCATCTCAGCTCTATCTCACATCTACGGTCCACCTAAATTTGGCTTTGTTCACCATCCAAATCAAAGTAGTATACCTTCCATGGGCTTTAAATCACTCAGACAACCAAGTCAGCACTGGGGACAACGTAACAGTTGGATCAAGCTACGTTTTTCTTCTGCCTATGCTTGAGCAGGGGGTTGGGCTGGAAGACCTCCAAGGTCCCTTCCCTCTCTGTTATTCTGTAATTCTATAATCCCCAATCAATTGACCCGTGGAACAGCTTTCCCCTCAGAAGTTGTGGGTGCTTCATCACTGGAGGCTTTCAAGAAGAGACTGGACAGCCCCTTGTCTGAAATGGTCTAAAGTTTCCTGCCTGAGCAGCGGGGTTGGACTAGAAGACCTGCACGGTCCCTTCCAGCTCTGCTATTCTATACGCCAGTTCAATGCAAGATGAGGCGTTAAGTCAGAAGTGACACCAACTCTGTTTGCAACCCACCTTCTCTTTGCAAAGCGTCTCTAAATGTAAATTGCAAATTCAACCAGTTGTCCTTGTAAGGCCGGCAGATGGCTTGGACTATTCTTTTCACATTTGCCGAAGGCTGAAGGAACACACACATGTGCAAGTGAGTCAAAATCCCCAAGTCATGTCCTCCCAGAGTTCTTGTTGTCGGGCTGCATGGCTAAGTTAGTCCTCTTCGTGGGGCGCAATCAATCGTCTCTTGGTTGCCTTGGGGGAGATCCTGCTCTCAGCCCAGAGGCTGGCAGGAGGGCTGGGAGCTTGGTAGCCCATCTGATTGGGGTCCACCAAGTCCTTGGACAAGAGGATGTAGATGGAGGGCACATTCTTCTGGACAGTGAGGTGTTCAGGAGGACCTTCGGCCCTCGGTCCTTGGTTCTCCCACACTTCCACCAAGGTCCGGTACTGGAGTTTGGTGACCTGGTGGAGACCTCCCAACTTCCTCTTCATGATCTCCACGCAGGTGATGGTTTTGGTGACCGCCCGTCCACAGCCGCTGAAGACAATCTGACGGATCTCCTCCTTCTCCATCCTGGCCATGGCGAAGCCCATCAAGTTCCGGATTTTGCTGCCCTCCTTCACCTTCATCTCCACCACGTGGGGCTGCAAGTCGGAGAAGGGCAAGGGGCTGCCTTGCTCTGAGGTCTTCACCTTCCTGAAGTTCTCCATCCTGGACTGGACGGCCGGGGCTCCGGCGGGGAGGAGGGCGGCCGTGGCCTCCTCCGCTGCTCCAGAACTCATCCTTTGGGCCATCACCAGAGGACCCTCGGTCAGGGACGAGGTTCCCCCCGGCTCGGCATCTCCCAGCTGCATCTCAGACCCCAGGAAGAAGAGTCTCGCTGAGGACCCCAAGGCTTCTCAAGGGAAAGACTCACCGAGAAGCGGTCCAAAGCTCTGGCGATCTCCGGCGCTTTGCTCTGCCTGGAAGGCGGTGGGGAGCCCGACTTTCCGCCCGCTGCGTCTCGCCGGCCGCTCGCACCTTCCGTAGCCTTCTCGGCTTCATCCTGGACCGACTTCGGTTCCTCCAGCCGTCCAGCAACGAGGGGAGGCAGGTGTCACGGAGGGAGCCGGGGAGAGCGCGCGATCCAACTCCCACGCCTTTTCCAGCGTCCCGTTCAGCGTTCCCTGGCCGGGGAGCACAGCCGGTCCGCCCGTCCGTCCGACTTCTCTGCCTCCGTCGAGGCGCGGCTGAGCGCCAGGACGGGGGTCCCGGTCAGACTTATTCCTTCCTTCCTTCCTTCCTTCCTTCCTTCCTTCCTTCCTTCCTTCCTTCCTTCCTTCCTTCCTTCCTTCCTTCCTTCCTTCCTTCCTTCCTTCCTTCCTTCCGCGGCGCCCGGCTCCCGGCCAACGTCCCGGCGCGCTCTCGCCGCTTCGCTCGGCGGCGCCCGAGTCTGCTCCGGCTCAAGGACGAGCGGGCGGTGCGCAACTGGGAATCGTCGGTGTCAGCAAAGTGCAGGCGGCGGCGGCGGTCCCTGCCGCGGAGGCGGCGTCGCCGCGCTCTCCCCGCCTCCCGGGAGGGAGCCCTCTGCCTGGGGAGGGGGTGGCAGGGCTCCAGGAAAGGTACCCTTCCAACCAGCGGGCGACCCGGCAGGGTAGGACGAGGGCTGGTGCTGGGGGGTGGTCTGCCTAGCCGGAAGGCTGGAGGTGTCTGGCTATGTGGGGATAGGGGCTATGGGCTTGGCCAGGTGTGTGTGTGATGGTTTAGCCTTGGAGACCCACTGTCCACTTTCTCTTTGGAGCCCTTGGCTCCGAGTCGCCAGTCTGGAAAGTCGGATCCTCTGCCCTTAGGAGAAGTCCTTTGTTTCGGGCTTGGAGGTGGGACTTGTCTCCTGGCTTGGTGGCACTCTTCAAGACCTGCGTTCCCTGGAGGAGGAAGAGCTTCTCACCTTTTGAGGTCAACTGAGAGTAAATCCTCCTCCTCCTCCTCCTCCTCCTCCTCCTCCTCCTCCTCCTCCTCCTCCCCACAAACCTCACTCCCTTCTAGCCCTGATGATGCTGGGTAATGAAACACCTGCAAGAAAACAACCAAGCTCAGAAGGAGCCAAGAACCTCATTCTCCTCTGCAGACCCCTCTCCCTTCTAGCACTGATGATGTTAGCTAGTTGGGTCACGAAACGTCTGCAAGAAAAACACCCAACGCAGAAAGCACCCAGAATGCCACAGTTCCATCCTGAGCTACAAATATTTTCTCTTCTATCGGAAACCACTCAAGGCCAAATTGTAATGGTGAGGTTCCAGACAAGCTGTGATATACATTTTGTGAAAGATATCTTCTCCTCGGGCAACAAAGAGATTGATTGATCCAAGGTTATCATTGTTGTTCCTATCCCAGAAGAAAAAAAAAAGGGGGGTGGGGGGGTGGGAAATCATTCCTGTGACTAAATTTATATAAGGCTTCTTGATGGACTTGCAGCACTCCGGGCTAAGGAGAAACAGTTGAAAGATGGATAAACGGTGCAGGATATTGATTTTTCAATTGAGTATATCAGCTTCATGGAGCTCTGAGGACTGTTTTTATGCCTCCCAGAGATTGTAAATCTCTCCCCTTTGACTGCTGAGTACTAGGACGGAATTGGGGCATTTTCAGATAAATGTCAAAACAACCCACTGCTCTCCTTCATCTCCACAACATGGTTTGGCTTGACTGTTGGGTTAGCATTTTTCTGAGTTCTCAGCCAGCGTGACTTGCAAGTGATTGGCTTCAGTTTGTGTGAACCGAATCAGTCCTGATTTATTCAGCAAATCATTTTTAACCACCACTAATCAAGGAGAGAACCAGCCTAGAACTAAGGACAAATCTCCAGACAGTTAGAACAATCAGGGGGAACAACTTGCCTCCGGAAGTTATGGGTGTTCCAACACTGGCGGTTTTGAAGAACAGATTGGGCAACCATTTGTCTGAAATGGCCTCCTGCTTGATCAGGGGGCTGGGCTAGGTGACCTCCAAGGTCCCCTTCCAACTCTGTTATTCTGTTATCCATGGCCTTCTCTAATCTGATGCTTGGGAGATATGCCGGATGACAACTCCCACTGCACATAGCAAGCACAACTGTGGGCCGAGGAAGGCTGCTTTAAATGCAAAGCATTTACAATCCAAATAAATAAAAATGATATAGTCTTTGTTTTGACAAAGCACGGTGCTTGCATAGCATGCTTGACCTACATTCCAGTCAGCAGCTGAGTCTCGGAGTTCATTGGAACCATCAGAATGGCTGTGTACAAAACATCTCCAATTGGTCTCTCTATATGCGTATGCTAAGCTATTTGGGATATTACTAAATTTTACTACTGCTACTGATATTACCGCTAATCCCCATTTTTAAGACAAGCCAATACCACCGTCTTGTACACTTGCCAGTAAATTGGCTCAGCTCCTCGGCTCCTCATTCTTAAAAAATGCTCCTTTCGTCTGTGTTAGATGTAATGAGGAGAGACCAGCTGTAACATGTATAAATATATTGCACATTTTTGTTTGATGCCTCTTGATTGCGCCCTGCTTTTAATTGCTACTCTGCTTGCCAGCCCCCAGTGTCCCTTTTTGTAAAAAGGCAGCGCTATAAATTTGTTAAATAAATAATTATGCAGGGTGCACACGGAAGGGAGATGGTGAACTTGAGATTATACCAGAAGCGAATTCAATGGTTTATTGATATACCACGATCAAGGAAAGGAAGGAAGGAAGGGAGGGAGGGAGCGTGAAGCTGTCAGCTTAAACAAGAAATGTAAAGTGGTTTCCATCCGTGCCGCCGATGGAGACAAATTGCTAGGTGGATGATAGCAAAAAGGGAATTTATAAAGCAATTGCTTTTGAAAGAAGAAGTAATATCCAAGTTATCCCTCTTAAAAACAGGCGCATAAATGGCTGAGGCTGACTTTGCATCTCCTACCACCTCCAGCCGAAAAGGATCCTTTGTGGTTGTTTGAGAGGGGCACGTTTTGAGAAATGCCATGTAAAATGCTGAAGGGCAAAGGGCAAAGCTCTTTGGGGAAGACCCCACCCCACCCCACCCCCCGCTGTGTGTCTCAAGGACAAACTGAGCAAGCTCTTACAAAACACTTGGAATATTGCATCCAGTTTTGACTGCCGCAGTAATGATGATGATGATGATGATGATGATGATGATGAGACATTGAAAAGAGTGCAGAGAAGAGCAAGAAGGACGATTAGGGGACTGGAGGCTAAAACATACGAAGAACGGTTGCAGGAATTGGGGATGTCTAGTTTAACGAAGAGAAGGATGAGGGGGGACATGATAGCAGCGTTCAAGTATCTCAGGGGCTGCCCCAAAGAAGAGGGAGTCAAGCTATTCTCCAAAGCGCCCGAAGGCAGGACAAGAACAAGCAGATGGAAACTAATGAGAGAGAGAAGCAACCTAGAACTAAGGAGAAATGTCCTAACAGTTAGAACAATTAACCAGTGGAACTCCTTGCCTCCAGAAGTGGTGAATGCTCCAGCACTGGAAGTTTTTAAGAAGAGACTGGACAGCCATTTGTCTGAAGTGGTGTAGTTTCCTGCTTGAGCAGGGGGTTGGAGTCGATGACCTCCAAGGTCCCTTCCAACTCTGTTATTCTGTTAAAAACTAATTTCCAGGGAAATCTTTCTCCATCTCACGCTGCCTACAGGTTCTTTCCCCTCACCAACCGAGCAATCCTTGATGATGTGTAGGGATGACCACAGTTCTTTAATATTCCAAGGAAAATAACCACTTTGTGCAATGGCCTTCTGATTTTTTATTTTTCTTTTCTTTTCTTTTCTTTTTTTAAAAAAAAGATTGATTGAAGAATCCATTTTTAGTTTTATTGTTGCAACACAATAGACACAGAACAGATTTCAGCTGCAAAATCGCAGGCAGAGAATAGGTGGAGCTGACAGGAAACTTTTCCAGATGACATGTCTCAAGAGGGCTATGGAATCTGTCCGAGTGGGTGGGGCTAAAAAGAATGAGGGTGGGACCAGAGCCAAGGGGGTGGAGCCAAACTCTCCCTTCTTTTCTGCTGATCCCATCTACCCTCTTATCACACGCGCGCACACACACACACACACACACACACACACACCTGTACATATAGTTAAAGATTTTTAAAATGGAAGGTCAAAAGGGATGAGGATGTTATCTAGTTGCGTGACGCAATGTTTGCAAAATCAGAGAAGCAACAAGGACTCAAAAAAAAAAGAGAATCATCTTTATTTCCCGATTATATCATTGGTGAGCAGTTGAAACAGTTGAAACCCATTCAGTGTGTATCCCCATTTTGTCCCTCCTCCATTAGGCTAGCAATTTCCACCCACTCTCCACCCCACAAGGAGGCTCATTAAGCATCACCTGGCTTATTTCCCCCCCCCTTTTTTTTTGCAGCCTGCTAAAGAAGGACAACGGGCCACACTCATGTTAAACAGTTTCCACCTCACTGAATCCGACTGGTTGGGCGCTTTCCCTCCATAAGGCGAGCAATTTAGGAAGGAGGAGGAGTGGGTGTGTGTGTGTGCTAATGACAGCCAGCCTGGCTTTCCAGTCTGCTTCCCCTTCTATCTTTTTCCGCAGTGCTTAAAATGTAAATGAATTTCATTATTAGCAGCTTCATCCTCTAATTGCCATCCAGAGTCATTCATTATTCTGTCAGCTTATTGGATAGAGGACAACAGCCTAGGTCTCCCTTATCTGAGAAGGAAAAAAAGCTGAAATTAGCTCTAGCAAACCCCCCCCTCCCCCCCACAAAAAACCCTAGACAAGATTGGGGGATTGGATGGATTTGGGGGGATGCAACTGGCAGAGGGGGAGGATAAAGAGACTGGGAGAATTACTCGATTGGTTTCAATGAGGAGAGGCTAGAGAAAATGAGAGGGAGGGATTAAAATGGAGGATGGAGAGGAAATGGCTTGGTTAGCTGGCGAACCAACAGCCTCCTTCCTTCCTGACCTGGCCTAGCTTTGCCTAACCTCTGCCTTAAAAGAAAATTTGAAAAGCTGACGGTATTTTTTTTTAAAATCAAATCTCCTTGTTTGTGGCATGTTTTATCCTTCTGTTGGGGTTGCGACATAAATACTTGCATGCAAAATTTAGTATTTAGTGGGATTGCTGGTCCCCAAACTATGCCAAAAGCTGAATCTTCGTGATTTCAGGCAAGATTTGGCCTTGAAGCTGCCCTAGATTATAGGAATAGCAAGAGCCCTTAGACTTATAGACCGCTTCATGGTGCTTTGCAGCCCTCTCTAAGCGGTTTACAGAGCCAGCCTATTTGCCTCTCAACAATCTGGGTCCTATGTGGATGAAATTGTACAAAAGGGTAGCATCTCTCCTGTACACATTCTACACACACACACACACACACACACACAGAGAGAGAGAGAGAGAGAGAGAGAGAGAGAGAGAGAGAGAGAGAGAGAGAGAGAGAGAGAGAGAGAGAGAGAGAGAGACTGGAGGCAGATACAGGTTTTCTTTTTTCTTTTTAAGATGGAAACAGGAGGAATTTTGAGACAAACTGTTACTGTTCCCACCCTTGAAACAGACCAAAGTCACGCACGGAGATTCAGATGTTTCAAACTAGCTTTAACCAATAATTTTCATCACATCACTTAATGTATTTCACAGAACAACAGTGTTTTCTTTTTATCTTCCTTATAGTTAGGGTTTTTTTTTTAAAAAAATTCTTTGACCCTTCCTTCCTTCTTTCCTTCCTTCCTTCCTTCCTTCCTTCCTTCCTTCCTTCCCTCTTCTCTGCCTTCCTTTTACCCTTTCATCTCTTCCTTCCTCTTTCCCCCCTTCCTTCCTTCCTTTCTTCCATCCCTCCTTCTCTCCCTCTCCTCCACCTTTCTTTTACCCTTTCCTCCCTCCCTCCCTCCCTCCCTCCCTCCCTCCCTTCCTTCCTTCCTTCCTTCCTTCCTTCCTTCCTTCCTTCCTTCCCCTTCCTTTTACCCCTTTCTGTTGCAGCATCCCCCTGGTCACAAGATGAAAATTCAGATGCTGGGCCACTTGGCATGTATTTATGATGGTTGCAGCGTCCCCGGGGTCACGTGTGACTAACTTAACAACTGCATTGATTCACTTAACAATTGTGGCAATGAAGGTTGCAAAAGGTGGCAAAACCCATTTAACTGTCTAGTTTAGCCATGGA
Organism: Vipera berus; assembly: GCF_964194415.1. Taxonomy (NCBI): domain Eukaryota; kingdom Metazoa; phylum Chordata; class Lepidosauria; order Squamata; family Viperidae; genus Vipera; species Vipera berus. The sequence goes on from NW_027673613.1 coordinate 121,848, forward strand.
AATTCTGGTCCCAGTTTACTGAATAAATAATTGAGAAAGTAATGCAGAGTAAGAAAACGAATGCAGAAAGTAAAGTGTGCCACCTAGTGGTCGCGACTCAGCGACTCAGGGGTGCTTACACACACACACACACACACACACACACACAGAGAGAGAGAGAGAGAGAGAGAGAGAGAGAGAGAGAGAGATGTACATATACATATACATATACATATACATATACATATACATATACATATACATATACATATACATATACATATACATATACATATACATATACATATACATATACATATACATACACATACACATACACATATACATATACATATATGTAATCCATGACTTACAACAATTCATTTAATAACCAAAGTTACAACAGCACTGGAAAAAGTGACTCTTGACCATTTTTCATGCTTACAATCATTGCAGCATCCCAGTGGTCACATGCTCAAGATTTGGACGCCTGGCAACTGACTCATAGTTATGACGGTGGCAGCATCCCAGGGGTCATGCGATCCCCGTGTGCAACCTTCTGACACGCAAAGCCCATGGGGGAAGTCAGATTCACTTCACAACGGTGCTCCAAAAACTTAACAAGCGCAGGGATTCGTTGAACCACCCTGGCAAGAGAGGTCCTAAAATGGGGCAAAACTCACCCTGCCTAGCCAATGTCTTGCTTAGCAACAGAAACTTGGGGCTCCGTTGTGGCCGTAAGTCGAGGACTTATATACAACCACCTTAAAATTGCAGTAAAATACAAGGTATCACTAAAGATGGGAAGGAAGGGAGCAGAATATTTGGGGGTTGGGTAGCAGGCCGACCATCTCCAGTGTGACATTCTCCCATTAGGCACCCATGGCAGTTGGCAGCGCCAGGTCTTCACCCTCTTGCAGAAAGTCAAGGAGGGTGGGGGATAATAATAATAATAATAATAATAATAATAATAATAATAATAATAATAATAATAATAATAATAATAATAATAATAATAATAATATAAAGCTGGAAGGGACCTTGGAGGTCATCTAGTCCAACCCTCTGCTCAGGCAGGAAACCCTATACCATTTCAGACAAATGGTTGTCCAATCTCTTCTTAAACACTTCCAGTGTTGGTGCATTCCCCGCTTCTGGAGGCACTGGTTAATTGTTCTCACTGTCAGGAAATTCCTCCTTAGTTCTAGGTTGCTTCTCTCCTTGACTAGTTTCCATCCGTTGCTTCTTGTCCTGCCTTCGGGCGCTTTGGAGAAGAGCTTGACTCCCTCTTCTTTGGAGCAGCCCCTGACAGGCTGCTATCCTGTCTCCCCCCCCCTCCTTCTCTTCCTTAGACTAGACATCCCCAATTCCAGCCACCGTTCCTTATATGTTTCAGCCTCCAGTCCCCGGATCCTCTTTGTTGCTCTTCTCTGCGCTCTTTCTAAGAGTCTCGACATCTTTTTCACATCGTTGGTGACCCCCTCCCAGTTTTCTACTTGAAGACCACCACCACCACCACCCCCGCCCCCAAATCCCCCAGCCTTCTACATACAGTCCTTCTTATTGGAAATCGGGTAAACAAACCCACAAGCCCCGCCCTTTCCCACGGCAAGCCCCGCCCCTCCCGAGCGCGTCAGCACCTCGGACAGCGCCGACAGCTCCGCTCCGCCTCGCTCGCCCCGCCGCCCGAGAGAGAGAGAGAGAGAGAGAGAGAGAGAGAGAGAGAGAGAGAGAGAGAGCGCAGCAGCGGCGGGAGGCGACGGGCGGGTGGGCGGGGGCTGCTGACCGGGATCCCGGTGCGAGAGCGGCGTCCGGAGGTGAGTCTTTGAAGGCCTGGGCTGGGCGAGGGGGCGGAGGGAGAGAGAAGCAGGGAAGAGCCGGCCCTCCTCCGCAGAGTGCGCCCTTCCTGGAGAGCGGGAGGCGGCTGGGGAGGATGGGGCGCGAGGAGGATGGCGGAGGCTTGGCTGGCCAGGCCTGCCGGCCTTGGGGCCTTTGGGAAGGGGCCTTTGCAAAGGGGTCTTTCCCCCCCCTCTTCCCGCCCCCACTACCACCATCGCAGCCTCCTCCCTCTCCCTCTTCCTCTTCCTCTTCCCCCTCCAAACCCAACAGAAGTGATCCAGTGGCTCAGAGGATCGGCAGATCAGCTCATCTTTTCTAGGAAGCCTGGGATGGATAACCCCCCCCCCAATCTCCTCCCTGACAGTCGCAAATAATTGATGGAGGCTGCTCCCTTCCTCCTCCTCCTCCTCCTCCTCCTCCTCCCCCCCCCACTGCAATTCTTAGCCCTGATAGGATCTGAGATCATTCATACATTCATTCATTCATTCAGAAGCAGCAGAGGCTCGCAAGCGGAAGCTTTGGCTAGAGGGGAATAAGGGAAGATCTCCTTTTTCTTCTCCCTTCCTCTTCTTCCCCTGCCATTTTCCTCACTGGAGGGTGCAAAGGTGCTGAAAGCGAAACGCAAGCTAGAGTCTCCTGTCTTGCGAAAGACCAATTTCCTCCTAGAAGCGCTGGTTTCACCTAGGCCAGGGGTGGGGAACCTTGGCTTTTTTATGACTCGTGGACTTCGACTCCCAGAATTCCTGAGCTAGCAGGCCTCAGCTTGGAAACCTCTCAGCATGGCTGGCTCAGGAATTTTGGGAGTCGAAGTCCACGAGTCATAAAAGAGCCAAGGTTGCCTACCCCTGCTCTAGGCCAGCGCTTCTCAATCTTGGGCCACTTCAAGATGTGTGGACTTCAACTCCCAGAATTCTACAGATCCCAGTGTTACCACTAACCAGGCTGATCGTGAGACTGGAGGCTGGTTCATAGGCTCCAACTCGAGTGATACTTTTCCTTTGGAGACACTTGGATCGGGACTCCCTTGGGTCAGTTCATTCAAGTCACTTTGACCATCTCTGGAGACCTCAGGCCTATGTTACTGAACCAGCTGGCTTCAGGAGAAGTTTTTTTTTAAAAAAGGAAAGATTTTGCAATTTAGGAGAGAAGGACGTAGCATGTGACTCTCTTGAAATAGCTTATTTCTGATCTGCGCTGACCATCTTACTACCTAATCCACAGCAGGATAAGCAGTCTTGCCAAAGGCCTGGAATAGCTTTACTAAGAGACATATCTCATTTCTATCGAGTTACAAGCCGTGATTCCAGTTGTGTTACCTTATGCCCCCAAACCTACATTTAAAACCAGGACAGAGAATCTACCCGTTTCTAAGAGTTGCATGTGGACAATAGAATATGCAAGATAAAATATTAAATTAAGGTAAAACCATAATAAAATCACCATAATATAGTACTGGAGAACTACCATAGGATTGTTGTTATAATTCAGTAGGTTGCAATAATATAGCTGATTGCCATTGGCCAAATGGCTTTGTCTACCCAAGATCAGTCAGAGTAAAGCTGAAAGGGACCTTGGAGGTCATCCAGTCCAACCCTCTTGCTCAGGCAGGAAACCCTATACCATTTCAGACAAGTGACTGTCCAGTCACTTCTTAAAAACCTTCAGTGATGAAGCACCCACAACCTCTGGAGGCAAGCTGTTCCACTGGTTAATTGTCCTCACTGTTAGGAAGTTTCTCCTTAGTTCCAGGTTGCTCCTCTCCTTGGTTAGTTTCCATCTGTTGTTTCTTGTCCTGCCCTCTGGTGCTTTGGAGAATAATTTGTCCTCCTCTTCTTTGTGGCAGCCCCTCAAATACTGGAACACTGCTATCGTGTTACCCCAATCTTTCCTTATTTCAGATTAGCCATACCCTGTTCCTGCAATGGTTCTTCACATGTTTTAATTTCCAGGTCTTTAATCATCTTAGTTGTTCTTCTCAGCACTTTCCCCAAAGTCTCAACATCTTTTTTGTTAATGTGTTGACCAAAACTGGATGTGGTCTTATCCAGCCTTGTTTCTCTAAGAGGCCCTAAAAATATTCAGGGTTGCAAACAAAACTAATTCCCTCTAGTAGCTCAATGTTATAACGACACTGTCCACCCATTTTTTTTTCTACTTCAGCTTTGGTGGTGACCTGAGAATCCTTCTACGCAACACACAATACATTAAAGACAAGGAAACACCATGGGAGGTAAGTTAATGAAGAGTTCCTTGTACTCTAATCTCGTAAGGTTATGGGGAAATTAGGAAGAGGAAGGAGTATGAGATACATTGACTGCCTTGGGTTATTTATAAAAATAATAAAGGGAGGATTTTAAAAGAAATCTAAAAAAATTAAGGTAAACGTTGTGCAAAGGATCGAGGCTTTAAACGAAGTGTGGAAATGTGAAAGCTTTAATCTGAGCAGTGACTTTGCATGTGAAGGGCTGGCAGAACCTGGAAGTGGAGTTAAAAGAGGGTTCAGCCTAGAATCCCTACATAGCCACAAGCAGACTACACCCGACTCTTCTTGAATCCCACATAGACCCTTAGCTAACTCTAAGCGGTTGTTAATTGTGAATTGAGAAGATTCCTGCACATAAGGCTTTCAGCAATCAATCAGTTTGTCTTTCCACCTGGCAGCATACAGGTAGTCCTCGACTTACGACAGTTCGTTTAGTAACCGTTCAAAGTCACAACAGCACTGAAAAGAGGGACTTATGACCGTTTTTCAGGCTTAAGACCGTCGCAGACTCCCTGCGGTCAGGTGATCAAAATTCAGACGCTTGGCAACCGACTCGTGTTTATGACGGTCGCAGTGTCCCGGGGCGGGGTGTCACGTGATCCCCTTCTGCGGCTTTCTGACAAGCAAAGTCAATATGGGAAGCCCGATTCATTTAACAACCACGTCACTAACTTAATAAACTGCAGCGATTCACTTAACAATTGTAGCAAGGAAGGTCGTAAAACAGGACAAAGTTCGATGTCTCGCTTAGCAATGGAAATTTTGAGCTCAGTTGCGATCAATCAAATGGGTGTGGTTTTTTTCTCTCCTTATCTTAGATAACTGCTCGGGATTCACTTTTGGTTTTCAGTTTGGGAAGAGAGAACTGCAGCCGCCCCCTCCAAATAATGTATTGCTTTTTCTTGCAGAAAGAATGAACAATTTCCCCCCTCTTCCCCGATTCATCCCCCTGAAGCCATGTTTTTACCAGGATTTCGAGGAGGAAATCCCGCCCCTTCACAGAACCACGGTCAAACGTCTTTACTACCTCTGGATGTGTGAGTTAAGGGTCTCTGGGGCAACAAATTCACCAGACAAAAGCTGTAGGGGAAAAAAAAAAGATGGAATATATTGCTCTAACTCAGGGGTAGGCAACCTTGTCTCTTTTGTGACTCCTGGACTTCAACTCCCAGAATTCCTGAGCCAGCCACGCTGAGGGGAAAGGGAGAGGTTTCCAAGCTGAGCCATGGCTGGCTCAGGAATTCTGGGAGTTGAAGTCCAGGAGTCATGAGGGGGCCAAAGTTGCCTACCCCTGCTGTCTAACTAAAACTTATATACATTATTTTTCTGGGATGAAATTTCCAGCAAAAGACGCCCCGTAGTGAACAATGGATTCGCTTAACCACCACCGTGTTCACTTTACGACCACCGTGTCTGTATATGGGCCACCACAAAAAAGTTTGTAAAATCAGGGATGGTCAGGTGTGTACAGGTAGTCCTCAACTGAGAAGAGTTTGTTTAGTGACTGTTTGAAGCTACACTGGCCATGAAAAAAAATAACACGACCATTTTTCACACTTAACGGCCACTGCAGCATCCCTGGGCTGATGTCATCAAAATTCCGACGCTTGGCCACTGGCTCGTATTTACGACGGTGGCAGTGTCCAAGGGGTCAGGGGATCCCCTTTTGCGACCTTCTGACCAGCCAAGTCAACGGGGGAAGCCGGATTTGCTTAACGACCGTGTCATTAACTTAACAGCTGCGGTGGTTCACTTAACAACTGTGGTAAGAAAGGTCATAAAATGGGGCAGAATTCCCTTAACAAATGTCTCAGTTGGCAACATAAATTCTGGGCTCCGTGGGGG